>NC_056681.1:77007806-77307806 GCF_018350215.1 Panthera leo
ACTCAGTGACCTGATGCCAAGCGGTGCCCCCTCTCCAGGCCTGTTTTTTTTTCTCTCTTTTACTTTTTTTTTTCCCTTTAAACTGATAGTCCCCTTGAATTGCCTTCTTATTATACTTTGATACAGATGGCATCCAAAGTAGTAAAAGTTGAGGAAAATATGGACTAGTGTTGGAGAAACTGTGAGGTTTATGTGATACTATTCTTATTTTCAGGGACCAGAGATTGATGCTCCTTTATTTTTTATCACACAGCGTTTCTCTTACAAGGAGAAAAGCCAGTTGAATAAGATCCGGGTCCAAGCATGCACGTCTCCCCACCCAGTCATGATCTACAGTATCTCCTGGGTTTCTTCCTGTGATGCTAACTCCCCTCTGATGCTGAGTGAGTGAATGAATGAATGAATAAGAATTCGGAAGAAGTCAGTGGGATTCCCCAAGGTCGCAGGAAATGAGGAAGTCTCATATGGCTCTCTATGTCAGGTTCTTGCTGCCCAATCAGGAGACTGCGATAAGGTGGTCCTCAAGGAGTCCACATCAAATATCCATAGACTTAGAACCACAAAGAAGCTATCAAAAGAGCATGCCCACAGTTTTAAAATGGTTCACAAAGTTTCCAGGTGGATGAAAACCTGACCCAATCACACGCTTTCTTCAGTGTACTTTGGGTTTGGATCAAGAGTGAATCTGCCACAAGACAAGAGCTTTATTTTTAACTTTTAAAAACCTCCATAAATGCTATGGCGGTCAAATATTTTTAGTGATTCTTGTTCACTTCCTGTTAAAATCTCATTGTTTGGTACCTTTGCAGATCTTGAAGTTAAATAGCATCTATGCTCAAATAACTCCAAGTCTGACACAGAGTAGGTGCTTAATATAAGCGTATTAACTAATTATCTAGGCATGTAAAATGGCAAATAAATGAGTCCACTAAAATTGCTTGTGTTGGTACATAGCACAAGCAAATAAACCATCAACATTCCTGTAATGGATATTAAGACATTTTCCTTTTTATTTTCTGAACTTTTAAGGCTAATTGCTCCAAGTTTGTTTGTTTATGTATATCAATATAGCTAAAAAATATTCATGATACATGGTATAACCTAAAAGATTTTCTTGTCCCAACTTAAAATCATTTGTACCTTAGTTCATTCTTTGTTTGACACAAAATCTTCACCTAGTTTTCAAATAATAAAGTATTACTAAATAAGATCTTCCCTAACATTAACAGAAAAAAAGAGTTATGAATATGTCAATTACAGCTCTCTTAAGTTATCCATTAGCTCCACTTTGGGTGTAAAGGCTTTTCTTTTTTCTATAAAAACTGCCTAACACTTGTGAGAGAGCCATAGATGGTATTCTCGATAATGTGGCCTTGTGTCGTGAAAGCATTGGCATTTCTTTTGCCTTCTGTGAATCATATCATAGCTGGCATACTGAATTAATCAATAGAAATATTCTGTATCTATTAACAATTTACTGTTAGGAGATAAAAGTCCTAGAAAAGTGAAAGAAAGAATTGCCCCCATTTAATTTTAAAGCAGCTCTATGTGGACCTTAGCACATTGAGCAAAGAAGATATATTACGGGCCCACTGACTTCATGCTTTTATATATTTTTTTAAATGAGGTGAGTTTGAATAAATAGGTAAATAAGATAGTTGTAATGGAACCTAATATTTTCTTTCTTTAGACCTGTTTTAGTATGATATTCAAATGAGTGACTTCAGGAAAGTCGTAAGAATGTTCTCTATATTTGTAGCCCTGACCTATGTATATTATTAATGTAATATAATGCAATAATATAAAAGAAGGATCTCTGTCTTATAGAGAGAGTATTTTCATTTATTTTTTTTAATAGGGCAAACATTCATGCATCCAGAAGGTATGGATGTGGGGAATGGATATGGGAAACTTGCTCCTATTTAACCAAATAGAATTTCTTAGCCAGCTTGAAAAAAAATGCTTTATGATACCCTCCCCCCCCCACCTCTCCTTTCAATTCCTCCTGTTTTGGTGGGTTTTATTTAAAAGTAAAGCTCAGGAAATTCAGAGCTTTGAGAAATAGTTTCCACATCCTTTGAGTAAGTTTAGAAAATTTCTCTTTTTGGTTTTAAATTAAAGGTAAAAAACAAACAAACAAACAAACAAAAAAACAACATCTCCATAAATAGGAAAGAGGTCCTTGGGCTAAGTCAGTCTTTATCCACTGCTTAGCTGGAAACATAATCAAATACAGAAATTTGGAAAGATAAAAGTACAATTTCCCCCATCAACCCACTGTTAACATCGTAAAGGACCTGTGCATCAAGCACGTAAAGATTGTACCCCAGAGCATGTCCCAGGTAACTTGAAATAAAGGCAGTTGCTTCTGCAGTCTCAGAAGACAGGCAGATGCTCTTTTCTTTGGAAGATATTAATGCTGATGCAGTAAACATTTCCAGAGAAGCTTTCCCAGAGTGGAGTCCTTTGCTTTTCCCCCATTCATCCTCCTCCCTGTTCTTTGAGCTTGAAAAGAAGAGAACTGACAGCATGTAAAAAAATAGTGGATGGAAGATGGACAGAAATCAGAAAGAAGGGAAGTGATTAGAGATGGACCCAGAAAACCATCCTCTTCCCTGACAACTGCCTCGTGAAGGCGGAGGAAAAAAATAATTCCTAGAAGCATCATTTATGAACTGGTGTCCTCACTCATCATTTTCTGTATTTTCCAGCTTCTCTAAAAATGTTTTACATTTTTAATTAAATAGGATTTTTAGTTTTTTAAAAGTAAATGGTCTTCCAAGACATTCACATTTAGTCCATGTGAAAGAATAGTATAGTTGGAAAGAAACTAAAGATTATTTGTCACAACATCTTCAAGGGATTTGGGAAAAAACAACTATTCTGACTCCAGGTTTTGAGCATTTTCATCTATCTGTCTAGCTATCTATCATCTACATAAATACATATACATGTGTAAATACACATATATGTAATTCTCCTGTGTGTATGTGTGAAAATATTAAGAATTATAATGCATGCTAAGCTCTTTATCCCCAGTGATTGTGTAGAGGACAGTGGTGTGCAGATAGCAGATATTATATTTGCCTCATTCTAGATCCACTGCCCACCATTTTCCACCCATTTGTTTTCAACGGTTCCCTTGGCTTCTGGTTTCCAGTTGGGTTTAGATAATAAAAGCATGGGCAGTACATTCACAAGACAGGAGGGGAGTAAGTGGAAGTACTTATTCTCCCACTCCTTTATTACTAGGCCACAAGTTGTCAATGGCTACAAAAATAGTATAGTATAATCCATTGAATCATTCATTTAACAAATATTTATTGAAGTCCAAACTGCAGTTGGTATTGGGGCCCAACAGCCACCAAAGGCATGAGATACCTGCTCACACATAATTTATCTGACAAGTGTCTGTTTTGATTGTTTTCATTTTTAGTCATGAGATATTTGAAGTATGTGGTGATCCACCTTTTGGTGAGAAGCCTTTTTTTTTTTTTTTTTTTTTTTAAAGAAGTGGAGAAAAATATCAAAGCAATCCTTGTAAATTCTGGTAGTCATTTGACATGTTCCTGGCAAATAGGTTTTATATACCAGGGAAATTGTTGAGTGAAAAAGGAAAGTAAAATGAATCTTAATTGCTTTTCAAAGGGTATTTGAGTTGCGATGATACCAAATGAATTAATGAAATATTAAAGATGGGTGTGTAAGCGGGAAGACCCTGTTTCTTACCAGGCATACCTTAAAGTGCGCCAAGCATATGCATTAAACCAGGCTGTAAGATTAATTAAAAACTGCAGATGATCTTTGCTTAACACTTGCAGGTTGTCTTGATGTAGGAAAGAAATTCATCATTCATAGAGGAACTTATTTGAGTTATAGATTTGACAACTAAGACTGAACATACATAGTGATAAAACATCTGCTCAAGTCTAGTCAAAAGCTCAGTCAGTTTCGTGAAGAAATCAGTCAAGCCTGTTGCTCGGTGGCACGTAGACAAAAACCACCAACTGATCGACTGAGTTTTTCACTTTTGAATGGGTTGTTTGGCATCATGTAGACCCAGCCTATGATTATACTGCCATCTGTATTCTTTCTTACATCAGGCTTATTTCAGCCACAACTTATACATGCTGTTTTGAGAAGAACTAGTCAATATTTTGGTTTGTCTTTAGCTATAAGAGCGCCGTAGACAGTCTTGCGTGAACTTGGCTCTGCCTTGCTAATTCTCTGTCAGTTCTGGCAGCTATAGGAATTTAAGTTCATGGTGTAGATATTTGGATTCCCCTCAAAATAAAAATAAAATATGTAAAATAAAATCTCAAAATAGGCTGCTTGTCTTTAACAAAAATACCCAAATTCCTAGAAATGGCCAGCCATAGTCAATATGTATATATGTGAGAGTATAATTTTAATGTTAAAACAATACAAACAGAATAGAATATTTTGAAGTTAACAATTGCTCATGTTATCATAGTTTTCAAACTACATGAAGCAATTGAAAAAATCTTCCTTTACCAAATTCAACTGCACATAAAGCTTTTGAAACTGTAAGATACTTTGCGGTGGTGGTAGGGTTGGAAATTGCGAAATGAATTAAAATATTACACATATTTATCCTCACTAGAACTTTAACAACTTATAATATTATAGCCACTGTAGTGATCAGTTATTTCTTCTAAGGGCATATGCTTAAAAAAAGAGAGAAAGGTTGAGATTTGGAGGGCAACGAATCATCAAAGAGTTTTTGCATAATGATAAAATTGTTCTCTGGTTTTAATAGCTCAGAGCCATATTAAAACATGTCCCTCTGTAAGTATACCTGAATCAAAATCCCTTTTTTTGTTTGTTTTCTTTAGTAAAAGTTGAAGGAAGTGATAAGTCAAAGAAAATGAGGAGGCAATATGTGTTCTTCTTTAACAAAGGAGTAAATAGAGCAGATTCAGGTTTATGGATCCTGAAATTTATAAAATTTGGGTGACCTGGTTTTGAAAATATATGAAATTATAAATAAAAATCAAGTGAGAAAGTTAATGCTATTTAATTGAAAGGAATGTTATTTAATTAATGTTACTTAAAATTAGAGGAAAAGGGTCTTTGGAAAAGGCATGTGCAAATGAGCGACCCTAAATTTGAGGTACATTATTTTTACAATGTAGCCAATAATAGGACTGACAAAATATCCTAGAACAACAATAACAATGAAAAAACTACCTTGAATTTGAGCACAGGAAAATAATTTGTCATAAAGAATATGATTTATGATATATCTTACATTTAAATCTCTTTTGATTACCATAATTCATAAATAACACTTGTATGGGAGCAATCTTGGTTTCTTTTTTCCTTTATTCCAGTAAAATCTGAGTCATCTTACTCTTAATTTCATTACTTTATGAAACATTTCAGAATCACTCAGTAAAGACTCTTCAAACATTAGGAGTGGTGGGCATATTACCAGAAGAAATATGGTGGACCTAGAGGAGATGAAATGATAGTTGGAATTGAGAGGCCACAGATTTTTGTCTCACATGTTATCAGCATCCTCACTTTACAGATAAGTGTAATAAAGCCCAGAGAGGAGAGCAACTTATCCAACTTCACATAAACCTTTCGTGGCAAAGGTGAGTTTAAAGGACACACCTGTGAACAGCCAATCCAGAGCCATACCCACTGCACCTGACTTCACATCAACCTCAGACCTCCCATTCCCTTCACTGTGTCAGCCAACCAACTTCATTTTGTGGTCAATACCATTGCCATCTAGATTAGGATACTTGGAACTACCTAGTGAATTATAGTGCCTTCTCTCAGACTCATGTGGTATCAGTCCAATTTCAAGTGAGCCTTCCGAGAACATTATGGTGTTTACACACACTTGCTCTGACTCCTGGACACCAGTGGCAGCACTGCATCTTGCCAATCGTAAGTAATGCAGTTAACAGAAACTCAGATACATGATTCTCTACTTTTAAGATAGTTCTTCCAGTTAATTATTTTATTCACTCAGACAGAGGTGATATGGGAGTTCTTGACATTGTTTTTCTAGCAGTTTGAGAGAAATTAAGTCTTTCACGGTAACAACGAAAAATACTGATTTAAATGTGAATACATATTTTTAGGTATATCAGTTAAATGGCAAGAAAGTTCAGTAGTTCTCACCGGTCAGAAACTAAGTGAAAAAACCCAAGAGGCAAGTGAAACAGTTACTATGATTTGTGTTCCTAGGGCACTGATCAACCTAGGTGAACCTGAGTGTTCTTTTTACATCTTCATAGGTTGCAGTGCTCACAAGGAAAGGATATGACATCTAAAAGGTAATTCTCTTTATAAATGTCAGACCCTAAAGAGCCACACTCTCAGTATAAGTAGAAATATTACGTTCCCCCAAGTGATCAGCAAGACGAATTCAACTAAACTTTGAATAAATTAAAAACCTCTTCTTTGGGAATTCATATCACAAGCCAATCTTTACCAGCTAAGTTTGCAAATGGAACCCACAATACTTTGATATGGGCAAATAAACTCAAACCATACCTTAATTAAAATGCTGTTATATCACTGGTGCCGCCAGGTACCTGGCAGGAGCAAACACATATCATCTCTACAGAAACCTATTTCAATCCAAATCTCAGCAAATGTATATAAATAAAGTTTAAAGAATGAGAACTCAATGTCAAAATTATAACACAAATAAAGCAGCAGAAAACATCAGCAGAAGAATCTGACCCCAAACTTTCATATGTTGAAAATATAAAAATAATAATAATAATAATAGAGACTAAGTAGGTTTAGCATATTTAATAAATTAAAATAGGGGATAAAAATGAGCAAGACAGCAGAGTCTATTAAAAACTGACCAAGCAGGTATAAAATTAACCAAAGATATCAGTGAAAGAAAAATATAATAATTGAAATTAAAAACTCAATACTTGCCTCTAAAATTACATTAGACACAGATAAAAATAGAATTCATAAACTGGAAGACATATCTGAAGAAATTATCTGGATTGTAGTAAAGCAAGACAAGGAAATAGGAAACATGACTGAGTTATTAACAGGCATGGAGGATAGAGTGAACACTCTAAAGCATATAGATTTAGAAATTTTGTTAAGAATAGAGAGAAGCAACATTTCAAGATAAAATGACTAATAGTTTTTCAGAACCAATGAAAACACCCATCCTTAGATTCATAAAATCCCAAGGAAAATGTTTTTGAAGTCTACATTTATCTACATCCATATATAGATCTGTATCTATATATCTATATAGATGTATATCTATATGTAAATATATAGTGCTAAAATTGAATATCACTGAGGACAAAGAAATGATCTTGAAACCAGATGGAAAAGATACATTGTCTAAGTAAATAGAATGATTAAATTAACACATTCTCATCAGTAGCAATGGAAGCCAGAAATAATAGTATACCTTCAGTGTACTGAGAGAAAATAACTATGAACCTAGAATTCCATATTCAACAAAGAGTGAAGGTGAAATAAAGACATTTCCATGTGGAAATTCTGAGATGCAAGGATGATGTTCTAAGAAAGTAATTAATATGTTGTTAAGACTAAGTAAACATTGACTATTGTGTTTGTAACAGAGAAAAATAATGGGGTGTCTGGTTGGCTCAGTCGATTAAGCATCTGAGTCGATTTTGGCTCAGGTCGTGATTTTGCAGTTTGTGAGTTTCAGCACCCCCCCCCCCCCCACACACACACACACAGGCTGTGCACTGATGGTGGAGAGCCTGCTTGGGATTCTCTCTCTCTCTCTCTCTCTCTCCCTCTCTGTCCCTCCACCACTCATGATCTTTCTCCCAAAATAAATAAATAAAATTTAAAAAGTAAAAGAGAAAAATAAGGTAAAATAAAAATCCCTATAGCAATAGTGCATAAAAAGAGAAGAAATTTTCAGAGTTAATACTGTCCTAACATTTGTTTGGAAGGAGAGTGAATTGATGATTAGCTTCAGAATTTGATAAGTTAGTATGCATGTTAAAATTCCCAGAGTTATTACTAAAAGAAATGAAGCACAGTAAGCAAAAAGGAAAAAAATCTAATGAGAAACCATACTCCATTCAAAAGAATAAAATAAAAGTAGTAAAAATGAACCTAGAGTAGGAGAGACAAATTTTTATCCCCAAGGAAGATAGAGGCAAGTTTAAATAATCAGAAATTCTAATAAATCTAAGTGGGTTAAATGATCCAGTGAAAAACAAATAGACATATATAACACATAAAAATACAAATAGGTTGAAAAAAATGCAAATAGATTGAATAATAGGAAAAGGTATACCACCAAAATAAGAAAAAGAAAAAAAAAGCTAGTGCAGTTTGATTATTATCAGGCAAAATAGATATTAAAATCAAAATAATTCCTGAGATTAAGAGAGAACTAGGTAATGATGAATGACTCAATGCAATGGAAAATATAAAATTTTTAAATGCTAGTCACTTAAAACATACAAAACAAAATCTTGTCTTCAAAAAATATATAAAGCAAAAATTAAAACAAATATAAGTGCAAATTAATTCATTATATTGGAACATTTTAACTATACTTATCATTAATTAAGAAAAATAAATCAATATCAATTTGAAAGACAGTTTACAAGTTTTATCTAATGGATTTATATAGAACATGTTTCTTTTCTTTTTTTAGAAAGAAAGGTAATTTAGAAGATAATATAAAAGAAACATTTTGACTCTAAGTTGTCCAATAAATATTGGTTTAATGATTAATGTTAGTTTGTCATTCTCTTATGACATTTTCTTTAAATTTGTTATATGTTACCTGCTTGTTTTCCCTGATGGCATAGCTTTTTTTTTTTAACTTTTGGAAGTATATATAATTAATGAAATATTTTAAACTTGAAGGTAAGAACTTCTCAATACTCAAAAAAAAGTGAGCATCATCTATTGTCCTTGTGGTTTTAATAGAACATATCTCAATTTTATTATAATCAAAATAACATTTTCTAATAACTTAGTATATTGAAAGTCACAATTATTACCTTATAAATTCAGACTGTCATTCTTAAAAAGTTAAGTGGCTGAAGGATACTGATCCTTTAGGTGTATATTATGTGAAAGCAGTTTATCATCATCCCATTTACATATGCTAAATCCTTTAAGCAAGGACAGATCAAAGAATTTATTGTTGTTTTATCTTTGACAATCCCCTAAATGATGCTCCATGAGGGTACTATTCCTAGTGTGCCCCACATTCTACAGAAACACAAAAACAATTCCAGTTGTAGAAAAAATGGGAAGACGGTGGAGTACTTATCCAATAAACTCCATTGCATCTATAACTACTTAAATAATTGACCCCACTTTTTTTTTCTTTTTGTCAGAATTAGTTGGATAAATGCCTTAGTTTTCCATTTTACTTAATCTGTGTAGACAGAGCCAAAGAATCCCTCCTCCCTTCAGTGCAAGCTTTTCTACAGCACAAATGATGCTAATGCTCTTGATTGGCATGACACAGCACTCTAAACCATTTGACTCCAGTGAATTAGTCAAGCAAGAATGTCTGAAAGCAGAGTGACTCCGTTTAAGTACTTAAATGCACAGCAAACAACTGCTTGCCTTTTTTTCTTCTCTAGTGCTGTCTCATGAAGCAGTGTATTATTACAGATAATCTACGGTGAATAAAAGACAAAGCATTCTGTGTTCAAAATATACACACATTTGCCAAGCTTACTGAACCTGTGATTTTTCAAAATAAAAGATACAAATATTTATTTGAAAAATGATATAATTAAGAGAAGCTTACTACAGAGCAGCAACTACACATGCTGTATAACAAACCATAACACCAATAAACAGGTTTTGCTGACAGACACCTATTATCAATAAGATTAGCTGAACTCAAAAGAGTGCCAGGAACCCTGTTTCATGCTTCAACAAAACATAATTTGTTTGAAGTAATGATGACTAGTTATGTATAATTATCTGATTATCAAAAAAAAAAAAAAAAAAAAAAACAAACCAAACTTGTTTAAACAACTTTGGTGTGCTGCATTATAAGGTTTCATTTAGTCTCTGAATTATTTAATGTTTATGTAGTTCTGAGACAAACTGCACGATTCAAAACCAATTAAAAGATTTGCCCAGATTACCCATAACTTGCAAATTGGCACAACATGGTAGGATACTTATTAAGTTGGGATGTTTTTTGGAGAGTAGTAGAGGCTTCAAAAAATAATGAGGTTTTCCAGAAGGGGAATAGTTTATAAATCATCAGTCAATGAAAATGATTCATGAAATTATATCAATTTTAATATAAAACAACATAATTCTTATCTCTTGTGTAGGTAGACTTTTAAGGTGTATGAGAAAGTGAATTGCTTATACTATGCAAATGAAAATAATCATTCAGTGTCTAGCAGACTCTTGCAAATCAGGAAAAATATTTAGATTTATACACAAAGAATTTTAGTCATTCTTATTCTTCTGGTTTACGTGGAAACACAATGACTTAAACTAATACTATTTTCTATTCAAATGGCATAAATTAACTTTGCTTCTTGGAACAATTTATTTTGAATACTTGCCCAATGAGTTAAAGTGCTAAAATTTTTCTTCCCTGGTAAGGTCCCAGTTCTTTATGGGAGGTAACTTAATCTGGGTAATTATCAGGAAAACAATAAAGATAGTTGTAAGATTTAAACTTATTTAAGTTTAAGGTAAATTTATATATAATGTATGACACTGAGCCTAATAATCTCCACACATTTACATTATCAACAGGCTTTGGCCACAAGTTGTATAAACTGATATGGGATAGACAAAAGGAGGATTATTTTTTTCCTGGAATAAGGAGTTTAGAAATAGGAGGCAGCTGATGACATTGGTTCCTTGACTTAAACATATTGGGGTTAATATTAAATGAATTGTTCCTGTACTTTTTCTCATGACTGCCCCATCCCTTGGCATTGTGTTCATGTCAAGGAAAGATGGAATCAGGGAAACTGAAATGTCAGCACTATCTGTTGCTTTATCAGACAAGTAAAAGCTTTCCCCCCAAATACTCCTGCAGCTGAATTTCTTTCATCTTGCTAGTCAGAAATATGTCACACGGCCACCCTGAGCTGCAAGGCTGGGTGAGAAAGTGAGTATTTTTTACAGTGGAGATGGGAAAGAGAAAAAGGTTGAGTCAGCTAAGTAACAGTTTTTATATCAACATCAATATTCTAATAACGGGAGAGTGATTTAGTTCATTACTTACATGCATCCAAAAAGTGGAAATTATATTTCCCTGTCTACCTCATAGATTATGTGAAGGTTAAATGAGATGATACACCTGAAATTACTCCATGAGCTATAATGAACTAAACATAATTACTCCATAAGCTATAAGGAACTAAACATAGTTTGGACAGTCAACACTGATGTGGGAACACAATCTTGAACATCCTGTGCCATAACGCCTTGTATTACTGGTCACCTCAATTTAGCCTCCCCATTTCCAGAAACCCATTCTGCAGACCTGTGAACACAAGTGTGCTCCAAGTCCTGATACAGAGAAGTCAAAATATTCACAGTAAGTGCAGAGGGAAAAGAGACAAATAAAGCAACTAGAAATAAAGTGTTTTAAAGGAATGAAGATAACGATGATTTAATGTAATATAATGAGCATCTAGAATAGAAAATCTATAAAAGGTACCTAGAATTCCACAATGTAAAAGCAGAAATTTTCCTTAAAATTGAGGGAAAACCTGGGGCACCTGGGTGGCTCAGTCAGTTGAGCAGCCAACTTTGGCTCAGGTCATGATCTCGCGGTCCGTGAGTTTGAGCCCCGCATTGGGCTCTGTGCTGACAGCTTGGAGCCTGGAGCCTGTTTCCGATTCTGTGTCTCCTTCTCTCTGACCCTCCCCCATTCATGCTCTGTCTCTCTCTGTCTCAAAAATAAATAAACGTTAAAAAAAAATTAAAAAAAATTGAGGGAAAACCTGATTACGTTTAAAAACATTATGTTTCAAGAAAACAATGATAAATATATAGCCTGACTAAAGTATTAAACCTCAAGTAATTTTGTAAATTTTAATTCCAGTACAGTTAACATACAGTGTTATATTAGTATTAGGTGTACAATATAGTGTTTCAAAAATTCTATACATGACTCAGTGCTCATCATGGTAAGTTTACTCTTAATCCACCTGTTTCACCCATCCCTCCCCCCACCTCCCTTCTGGAAACCATCAATTTGTTCTCTACAGTTAAAAGTCTGTTTTTTGGTTTGTCTCTTTGTTTCTTTGTTTTGTTTCTTAAATTCCACATATAAGTGAAATCACATGGTATCTGTCTTTCTCTTACTGACTTATTTCATTTAGCATTATATCCTCTAGGTCCATCCATGTTGCTGTAAATGGAAAGACTTAATTATTTTTTATTTTTATTTTTCGTATTATTTTCATATTAGTTTATATATAATGGAATATAATATGTACATTTATCTATTTTATATATATATATATATATATATATATATATATATATATGATATATCTCACTTTATCTATTCATCTATCAATGGACATTTGGGTTCCTTCCATTATTTGACTATTATAAAATAATGCTGCAATAAACATAGGCATGGATGTACCTTTTTGCATGATTGTTTTTGTATTTTTTAGGTAAATAGCCAGTAGTAGAGTTACTGGATCATATGCTAATTCTGTTTTTAATTTTTTGAGAAACCTTTTTCTCCACATCCTCACCAACACTTGTCTCTTGTGTTTTTGATTTTTAGCCATTCTGAC
This sequence comes from Panthera leo, assembly GCF_018350215.1. Taxonomy (NCBI): domain Eukaryota; kingdom Metazoa; phylum Chordata; class Mammalia; order Carnivora; family Felidae; genus Panthera; species Panthera leo. The sequence goes on from NC_056681.1 coordinate 77,020,580, forward strand.
ATGTATGACATGATATTTCATTGTGGTTTTGATCTCTGTTTCCCCAATGATGAGTGATGTTGAACATCTTTTCATGTGTCTGTTGTCCATCTGCATGTCTTCTTTGGAGAATTGTCTGTTGATGTCTTCTGCCCATTTTGAATTGGATTGTTTTTTTTGGTTTTGAGTTGTAGAAGTTCTTTATATATTCTGGATACTAACCCTTTGTCACATGTCATTTGCAAATACTTTCTCTCATATAGTAGATTGCCTTTTGTACTACTCTCATACAGTAGATTGTACTTTCTCTCATACAGTAGATTGCCTTTTGTACTACTCTCATACAGTAGATTTCTGGTTGTTTCCCTTCCTGTGCAGAAGCTTTTTATTTTCATGCAATCCCAATAGTTTACTTTTGCTTTTGTTTTTCTTGCCTCATGAGACATATCAATGTCAGAAAATTGGCTGATGTCAGAGAAATGTCTACATGTGTTCTCTTTTAGGATTTTTATAGTTTCAGGTCTCAAATTTAGGTATTTAATCCATTTTTAGTTTATTTTTATGTGTGATATGAGAAAGTGGTCCAGTTTCATTCTTTTGCAAGTAACTGTCTGGTTTTTCCAACATTATTAGTTGAAGAGACTGCTTTTTCCCCATTGCATATTCTTGCCTCCTTTGTCAAAGATTAATTGACCCAATAATCATGGGTTTATTTCTGGCTTCTCTGTTCTCTTCCATTGATCTATGTGTCTATTTTTTGCCAGTCCCATACTATTTTGAATGCTATAGCTTTGTAGTATATTTCCAAATCTAGGATTGTGACACATCTAGTTTTGTTCTTTTTAAAGATTGTTTTGGCTATCTGAGGCCTTTTGAAGTTCCATACAAATTTTAAGAACATTTGTTCTAATTCTGTGAAAAATGCTATTGGTATTTTGATAGGGAATGCAGTAAATCTGTATATCACCTTGGATAGTATGGGCATTTTAACAATATTGGTTCTTCCCATGGAATATCTTTTCATTTGCTTGTGTCATCTTCAATTTCTTTTACAATGTTTTATAGTTTTCAGAATATAGATCTTAGTTAAGTTTATTCCTAGGTATTTTATGATTTTTGTATACTTGTAAATGGAATTGTTTTCTTAATTTCTCTTTCTGCTACTTCATTATTAGTGGTAGAAATGCAACAGATTTCTTTATATTGATTTTGAATCCTGTGACCTTACTAAATTCATTTATCAGTTCTACTGTTTTGTTTTTTGTTTTGTTTTGTTTTGGTGGAGTCTTTAGGATTTTCTATATATAATATCACACCATCTGCAAATAGTGAAAGTGTTAATTCTTCTTTACTGATTGGATGCCTTTTGTTCCTTTTTCTTGTCTTACTGCTATAGGTAAGACTTCCAAAACTATGTTAAATAAAGTGGTGAGAGTGGACATCCTTGTCTTTTCCTTATCTTAGGGGAAAAGTTCTCAGTTTTACACCATCGAGTATGATGTTAGCTGTGGGTTTTACATACATGGCCTTTATTATGTTGAGGTATGTTCCCTCTAAACATACTTTGGTGAGGGTTTTTATAATGAATAGATGTTATACTTTATCAGATGCTTTTTGTCCATCTGAAATAATCACATGTCTTTTATGATTTCTCTTGTTGATGTGTTGTATCACATTGACTGAAATGCAAATATTGAACCATGCTTACATCCCAGGAATAAATCCCACTTGATCATAGTGAATGATTTTTTAATATATTGTTTTATTTTGTTTCCCAATATTTTGTTGAAGATTTGGGCATCTAAGTTCATCAGAAATATTGGCTTGTAGTTTCTTTTTTTGTAGTGTCTTTATCTGGTTTTGGTATAAGGGTAATGCTGGATTCATAGAATGAATTTGGAAACTTTTCTTCCTCTTCTATATTTTGGAATGATTTGAAGAGAATAGGTATTACCTCTAAATGTTTGGTATAATTTATCTATGAAGCCCCTCAGTCCCAAACTTGTTTCTGTTTGGAGTTTTTCTGATTACTGATTCAATTTCATCACTGGTAAGTCTGTTCAAGTTTTCCTTCTTTCTGATTAAGTTTTGTGACATTAATGTTTCTAGGAACTTATCCATTTCTTCCAGGTTGTCCAATTTTTCATAATATTTTTCATTATATATTTTTTCATAATATTCAATCATAATGCTCTGTATTTCTGTGGTGTTGGTTATTTCTCCTCTTTTATTTCTGATTTTGTTTATTTATGTCCTCTCTCTCTCTCTCTCTCCCTCTCGATGACACTGGCTATAAGTTTATCAATTTTGTTGCCTTTTTAAAATGTATTTATTTATTTTGAGAGAGAGAGAAACAGTGAGAGAGAAAAAGAGTGCACACTCGATGGGGGAGGGGCAGAGAGAGAGGGAGAGCAAGAATCCCAAGCAGGTTCTGTGTGTCAACACACAGCCCAATGTGGGGCTTGAATTCATGAACCATGAGATCATAACCTGAGCCCAAATCAAGAGTTGTACACTTAACCAACTGATCCACCCAGGCACCCCTTGTTGATCTTTTTAAAGAACCGGCTCCTGATTTCATTGATACAGACTATGCTTTTTTTTAAGTTTCTATTTCATTTATTCCTGCATTAATCTCTATAATTTCCTTCCTTCTACTGGTTTTGGGTTTTGTTTGTTCTTGTTTTTCTTCCTCCTTTAGGTGTAAAGTTAGGTCATTTATTTGAGATTTTTTCTTGCTTCTTGAGGTAGACTTGTATTGCTATAAACTTCCCTTTTAAAACAGTTTTTTCTGCATCCCCAAAATTTTGGAACACTTTATTTATTTTGAGAGAGAGAGAAACAGTGAGAGAGAAAAAGAGTGCACACTCGATGGGGGAGGGGCAGAGAGAGAGGGAGAGCAAGAATCCCAAGCAGGTTCTGTGTGTCAACACACAGCCCAATGTGGGGCTTGAATTCATGAACCATGAGATCATAACCTGAGCAAAGTGTTTTCATTTTTTTTTGTCTACATGTATTTTTTTTATTTCCTCTCTGAACTTCTTGGTTGACCCATTCATTGTTTGGTATCATGTCATTTAGCTTCCATGTATTTGTGTTCTTTCCAGGTTTTTTTTCTTGTGGTTGATTTCTAGTTTCATAGCTCTGTCTCATCTGATAAGATGCATGGTATGACTTCAATCTTTTTGAATTTATTGAGGCTTGGCTTATGACCTAATATGTGATCTCTTCTGGAAAATGTTCCATGTACACTTGAAAAGATTGTGTGTTCTGCTGTTTTAGAATGGAATATTCAGAATGTATCTGTTAGATCCATCTGGTCCAATGTGCCATTCAAAGCCACTGTTTCCTTATTGATTATCTGTTTGGATGATCTATCCATTGATGTAAGTGGGATGTTAAAGTCTCCTATTACTATTGTATTACTATTGATTACTTCCTTTATGTTTGTTATTAGCTGCTTTATGGATTTGGGTGCTTCAGTGTTAGGTGCATAAATATATACTATTGTTATATCTTCTTATTAGATTATTTCTTTTACAATTATATAGTGTCCTTTGTTTCTTGTTACAGTGTTTCTTTTAAAGTCTTTTTGTCTGATACAAGTATTACTACCCTGGCTTTCTTTTCACTTCCATTTGCTTTCCATCCTTTACTTTCAATCTGCATATGTCTTTGGATCTGAAATGAGTCTCTTGTAGGCAGCATATAGATGAATCTTTTGTTTTATCTATTCTGCCACCCTATGTCTTTTCATTGGGACATTAAGTCCATTTACATTCAAAGTAATTACCGATAGGTGTGTACTTATTACCTTTCTGTTAACTGTTTTATGGTTGTTTTTGTAATTCTCTGTTCCTTTTTTCTCTCATTCTCTTTTCTCATGATTTGCTGGCTTTCTTTAAAGATATATTGGAGGGGCGCCTGGGTGGCTCAGTCAGTTGAGCGTCCGACTTCGGCTCAGGTCATGATCTCACAGTCTGTGAGTTCGAGCCCCACATCGGGCTCTGTGCTGACAGCTCAGAGTCTGGAGCCTATTTCAGATTCTGTGTCTCCCTCTCTCTCTCTGACCCTCCCCCGTTCAAGCTCTGTCTCTGTCTCAAAAATGAATAAAACGTTTAAAAAATTAAAAATAAAATAAAATAAAATAAAGATATATTGGATTCCTTTATCTTTATTTTTTACATATCTATTACTTGTTTTTAATTTATGGTTACCATTAGGTTAATATATAACACCTTTTTTAAAGTTTATTTATTTATTTTGAGAGAGATAGTGAGAGAGCACAAGTGGGGTAGGGGCAGGGAGAGAGGGAGAGAATCCCAAGCAGGCTTCACACTGTCAGGGCAGAGCTTGATGTGGGGCTCAATCCAGTGAACCATGAGTTCATGACCTCAGCTGAAATCAAGAGTTGGACACTTAACCGACTAAGCCACCCAGGTGCCCCAAGTTCATATATATATATATATATATATATATATATATATATATATACACACATATATATATATTTATAGAAATATATAGTGCATATATATATAATATATTATGCATATAGCAGTCTATATGAAGTTAATGGTTGCTTAACTTTGAACCTATTCTTTATTCCTCTCTCCCTGCTACATTTAAGGTATATTGTTTCATACTTTAGATCCTTTTATTTTGTGAATCTCTTGACTGATTTTTATAGATATAGTTAATTTCATTCCTTTTTACTTCCTACTTTTCTTACTTTTACTAATGGCCTTTCTTGTAGGGCTGGTTTAGTATTCATAAAATCGTTTAACTTTTCTTTGTCTGGGAAACTGTTTATCTCACCTTCTATTCTGAATTATAACCCTGCTGGATAGAGTATTCTAGGCTGCAGGGTTTTTGTTTTGTTTTGTTTTCTTTTCTTTTCTTTTAGCGTTTTGTATATATCATGCCACTCCCTTCTGGCCAGCAAAGTGTGTGCTGAAAAATCAGCTGATAGCCTTGTGGATCAGCTGATAGCCTTGTGGGGTTCCCTTGTATATAGCTGTTTTCTTTTCTCTTGTTACTTACAAAATTCTCTCTTTATCACTTCTTTTTGCCATTTTAATTACTACATACCTTGGTGTGGAACTTCTTGGGTTGATTTTGTTGTCTCTGTGCCTCCTGGATCTAGATTTCTGTTTCCTTCTCCATAGTTGGAAAGTTTCTGTTATTATTTCTTCAAATAAATTTTCTGCCCCCTTTTCTCTCTCTTCTTCTTCTGGGATTCCTATAATGCAAGTGTGATTATGCTTAATGTTGCTGAGTTCCTTAAATCTATCTTCATTTTTATTCTTTTTTTTTTTCTCTCTCTCTCCTATTCATCTTGATTGCTTTCCATTACTGGAATCTCCAGATCACTGATCAATTCTTCTCTTCCTCTAGTATGCTATTTATTCCATCTAGTATATTTTTTAATTTGTTATTAAGTTCTTCATCTCTGATTCATTCTTTTTTATGTTTTCTATCTCTTTGATAAGAGTCTCACTGAGGTCCTCCACTCTTCTCAGGTCCAGTGAGTATCTTTATGAACATTACTTTAAATTCTGTATAGGGTGGGGGGGGGGGTGCCTGGGTGGCTCAGTTGAGCATCTGACTTGGGCTCAGGTCATGATCTCACAGTTCATGGGTTCAAGCCCCACATCAGACTCTGTGCTGACAACTCAGAGCCTGAGCCTGCTTTGGATTCTGCATCTCCCTCTCTCTCTACCCCTCCCCACTCATGCTTGTCTGTCTCCCTCTCAAAAATAAGTATTTTTTTAAAAAGTTAAAAATAAATAAAAAAATAAATTCTCTATCAGGTATAGTAATTATCTCCATTCTGTTTAGCTCTCTTGCTGTAATTTTGTTCTGTTCTTTCATTTTGGACATATTCTTCTGTCTGCTCATATTGTCTAACTCTCTATGTCTGTTTCTATGTGTTAGGAAAATCAACTATATCTCCTGCTTTTGAAAGTGGTGGCCTTATGAAGAAGAGGTCCCGTGGTGCCCAGCAGTGCAATGTCCACTGTTCACCGGAACCTGATGGGTGTCCTATGTGTATTGCATGTGTCCTACTGTTGTGGCTGAGCTGCTTTTGCCTTGAGTCCAGTTGTCTACAATGGCTCTCTTCGCCTGTTGTGAGCAAGGTTTGGTCTCTGTGTTGTTAGTAAGCCAGTCTGGAGCTGGGTCAGACAAAATGTTTGCCAGAGCTGTGGTTGCATTGCACCACAGGGCACTCTCCCTGTGTTGTCCTCTGAGAAGCTTTAGTTAGTGGTCAGGGTCCACAGTCAGGCCTGATGTCTTCCCCAGCCCACTACTGGGGCCATAGTCAGTCTGGTGTATGTGATTATCTTCCCCTCTCCCTGGAGCAGGAGTCACTTTGGAGTGGTACTGGCCTCTGTTGGAGCTGCTTGCACACTACCAGGCTTGTGGCACCACTTTGGATGGGCTCAGGCCAAGGGTGTACTAGAGGGGCTTGTTCCACGAGAGAATGCAGGGTAGGGAGCACTGTTTGCATGTTAGGTAGTGGGTGTTGGCATGGTGCTGGCTCCCACAGATGTCCCTATGACTAGGTTTGGGGGTGGGGAAGGGAAAAGACTCCCACTAGCCCTTTTGTTCTTGGAGAAGTCCCCCAAGGATCTCTGCCCCTCCAGCACATGCTCTGAGAGCGGTAAATAAATCTCTTTCTCAGATACTTCAGATATTTTCTTTTTTAAAAAAAAAAATTAATGCTTATTTATTTTTGAGAGAGAGAGAGACAGACAGACAGAGTGTGAGCAGGGAAGAGACTGTTAGAGAGGGAGACACAGAATCTGAAGCAGGCTCCAGGCTCTGAGCTGTCAGCACAGGATCCAGCGCAGGGATCAAACTCAGGAATGGTGAAATCATGACCTGAGCTGACGTCGGATTCTTAACCGACTTAGCCGCCCAGACACTCCCAATATTTTTCAAACTGCTGCTTCTATGCTGGACCTGAGCTGGGCTGTTTATTGTGCTGTGTCTTTAAGGGTGGGGATTCTGCCCTCCCTGCTCTCCCAAAGTAGAGCCTGCTGATTTTTTAAAGTTCCAGATGTTAAGCCCCGGTGATTATTAGGCGCCTCTGGTTTTCAAAGACAAATGTTATGGGAATTCATCTTTCCCATGTGGGTTCCCCTATGCCTGGGGTGGCTGGTGTGGGGTCTGGTCTTCTCTCCATTCTTGCAGATGGTCCCATTTGACTTCTGTGTTTCTGCCCTTCTTACCCTCTTTTATGTGGTTCTTCTCTACATTTAGGTGTCAAGACTCTGTTCTGCCAGTCTTCCTTCAGGTTGTTGTCTGGGTTATTTATACTGATGTGGGTGTTATCTTTTTACCATTGGATGCCCAGGATTCTCCTATTCTGTCATCTTCCCTGGAATTCTCTAAAAGAGATATTTTTAGTCATCCAGGCAAAACCAAATCAAAACAAACAAAAAGCAAGTAAGCTGTAATCTAGAAAAATCATGCTAGCCTCAGACTTACCAAGCAGCATTCAGTTCCAGAAAACCAAAGAAAAATGTCTATATCTCCTACTGTTAAGAATTGTGACCTAAGATGCTCATCATCTAGGTATAAAAGCCAAACATATTTTTAAGGACACAAGGACTGGACGAGTACAACATCTGTGAGCCCATCCTGAAATAAAGAACACATAAAGGTGAATACCAGGCAACAAAGAAAAGAATTAAAATAAATAACTCAAGAGTGGAGAAATGATTGATAATGATTCTTGACTTTAGTTAAACATAAGCCTCAGATAACTAGTAGTGGAAATTCAGTTTTGAGGACTGAGTTTAAATGTTGTATATCTTGATGATGCAAAAATAATACCATAAGAATAAAACATCAGGAGACACAAAAAGGAGAAGTGGGAAGGGATGGAGTTTGGTTTTTTTTCTTATTTCTTAAAGAAAGTCAAAACTTTCTAAATGTGAAGTTTAAAAATATAACCAGTATTTATATAACATTTATCTTAAATTCAGAAGTCTATGTTTTTAAACAACATAAAGAATAAGTGTTTAGAGTTGAGCATTTCTGTCATATATTTAAGATGTGTGTGTGTGTGTGTGTGTGTGTGTGTGTGTGTGTGTATACATACATATTTTTTTTTCTGTAGGAAGAATAATAGATGTTTAGGTCTTTATCCCCAAGACTTGTAAATATGTTATTATACATGTAGGGTTGCAGATAGAATTAAGGTTGCGGCTAATCAGTTGACCATAAATTAGAGAGATTATGCTGGCTTATCTGATTAGGCCCAATGTAATCACAAAAGTCCTTAAAAATGGAAGAAGGAGGCAGAAAGTCAGAGTGATGCAATCTGAGAAGGTCTCAACTAGCCCCCGCTGGCTTTAAAGAGGGAGAAAGGGGGCCACAAGCTGAGGAAGCTGGGGAGCATCTAGAAGCTGGAATAGGCAAGGAAACGGATTCTTCTTTGGAGTCAACAAGAAGGAGGCTGACACCTTGATTTTAGCCTCATGAAACTTGTACAGAACTGTAAGATAATAAATTTGTGTTGCTCTAAGCCACTGAGTTTGTGGTAGTTTTGTATAGCAGCCATAGGACCCAATATGTATATCAATCTGTGTACATGCAAATTGATATAAAAATGTTGTTCGATTACCGTTAAGGATGCATCTAAAAGAGAAGATAAGTAGTTTTTCTATGGGAGTGACGGTGGGGCTTATAGCTCTACCATCTTTTAACAGCCACATAGCGGTATATATTTGAACTCTTAGGGAAGTGGAATCAACAGAGAGTAAAAGTAGAAGTTGGCATTAATTCCCCAATACCACTTACTTCACATTTTGGAAATCCAATTTAAAACTATAGACTCATGAGATTGAATAATGGACTTGACAAAGTATTTATTCTGCTCTGGCTGAGAGAAGTGGAGGTGGGAGTTGGGGGGTGGAGAAGGCAACACTGTCCAAAGCTAGTGCTCATGCCATAGGACTTGCTTCTAAGAAAGGAAGACACTTGCATTGGTGAATTTTGAGAATTCTCTGATCTGCCAAGCAAGGATTTATTGAAACTTTCAAAGTCAGATTCCCCTTTGATGCCAGAAAAATTATATACGTTCTCTCCTTTCCCCAATTTCACTCTCCTTTTCTCTCTTTTAAACATTTTAACTGTAAGGCGTTATATTGCTAGTATTGTTGAGTTTAAGTGGAAACCTAACATGGGATATTTATTTTTGTGATATTATTTTTGAAAAAAAGTAGAAAATAATGAGTGCTTCCAAAAATATTTTCCCTATTGAGCTTGCATTTCTTTTGCTTTGTTTTTGTTATTCTGATTTGATCTCTGTATGGACTGTGGTTTCACAGCTGAGCCTATGCTAAGCCTGACCCTTCCAAGAGAGTAACATTTTTGTATATTCTTTTGGCAAAATACATATTCAAAGATTGATATTCCCACTTTTCTTGGGTGCTTTAATGGGCAGTTTGACTCGACATCACAGTTCTCAAAGTCTAAGAGGATATCCTAACTTGGACAAAAAAAAAAAAACAACAACAAACATATATACAGGGTTAGGAAAAAATACAATGTGTAGGAGCTAAAAGGCTTGATTTTCTTGGCTGGCAAAATATATTTTATGCAATTCCAGAGTTGAAGTAAAGACAAATGAATGTCCCCATAGTGTAATCACCGAGTTGAAAAATCAGGTGACTTCAGACTTCAAATTCCCTTTTAGCCCAGTAAGTTTTATGTTTTTTTTATATTTTGGTTGGTGGATGAGTCAATGTTTAAATGGTCATTCATCATTTACCATATAAAAGAAAAGCTATTACCTGAAACTCATTTTTACAGTTGCAGGAAAACAGAAATAATCATTTTCAAGGACCTAAAGCTGTTTCTTGAACAATGTCATCATTTTATCCTTATTTTACTTACTATTTACTTATATATGAGCCAGTTTTTGAGTCTGTACCCTGCAAGTTCTGGCTGTAAACAGTTTCCACCAACTTCTTGCTGCAGCAAGTGAGGAAAGGGAATTTGACTTTCCTGAAATCAGAGTTATCTTTCAGACAGACTCAAAGAACTAGACCAAAGGCATAAAGGCAGCTATAAGCAGGCATGGCCCCCATCATGGGCCATGCAGGGTTAATTCTAGATAGCTAGGAAACTACATAGTTAGGAGGCTATTAAAGTGTGTCTACAGGAAGTTATTGCCCTTATTCGCAGGGTGGCCCTGTGGTTTTTTTCCAGATATTTCAATAATCGTCATTTCAAATGTATAGATCTGAGTTTTGTGAATATTTGCTGTCTTTTCTATGAATGAAATGAAGTAATCTATTGGTATGCATAAAGTAATAATGATATATAAGGAAGTTGGACAGTGGTCTTCATGAAAACTGATAAGAGTGCCTTCATGGAAAGTCTACAGGAGAGAGGGCTTGGTGCTTTAGAAAGAGTATAGACACTCTAGAATCACCTAGACTTGGTTGCAAGTCTTCCTCTGCTGTTTAATAACTGCACGAATACAAGCAATTTAGTGGACCTCTTTTGGCTGTATTTTTCTTAAGTTCATAAACAGGAGAAGTAACACTGTATCAGAGAGTAGCTGTCAGTGTGAAATAAAACATTCAAAAAGCCCTGCTAAGCTAGCTGATATGCCATAGGAGCTCAATAAATGTTAACTCAATCCTGCTTAGTCACTCTGAGATCCAAGAATTCTCTTTGGTTGGGTCAGAACAACAAGCCAACTATGGATACTCTTGAAATGTGATCCCGGGCTAAACATAATTCAAGCCTACACTAAACCATGTGGAATATACATAATGTATCTTGTTTTAGTCCCAAATCCTCACCTCTCCTTCTCTCTTCTAGGAACACCTGTTGGGTACCAACCCAACAATATATCAGGGACCATGCTAGACCCTTGTATGTTTCATTTCCTTTAATCATTATAACTGAAATAAAGGAGCAGTTGTTTTCCAAGTTGCTACAGAGGGGACTGAATTTCTGAGAAACAAACTAGCTCAAATTTGCACAGCTAATTAATCAGAATTCTGTCTTCAAATCATGTCCCATTTTACCAGTCTACCTCCTTCTAAGTTTTGTGATGTCAGAAAAGTTTCTGAGGTGTAGTTTCCATAAATCATCCAGAGTGTTTACCATAGCAAATTAATCAACACATAAACAAAAAGTAGAGTCTTAGTATTACTCTGCAGCCAATGGATATTGGCAACACAAACAATTTTGTGCTTCTCTTGGCTAACTGGTCGATAGCACTGTCCTGGGTGTCAGAGACATGGTGTCATAATATGCCAGGCAGGGAGGAGAACCGCCACCAATGATCAGATGGTCCATAGAGAGAATGTGGGAGGCAAAGCTGGAAACGGGCATAGAACTAAGCTGAAAACAATCACAAGGCTAAGAATGTGGACTTTGTTCTTAGTGGTTTCCTGCCGCTGCCTTGTATCTATACTCATGTCCACTTTTCTACCACCTTTTCTAGGCTTCCAAGAAATACGAGCAAGAGGACAAAGTTACCACATGTACATCGTTTATTAAAGTGTCTGTCCATTTATTAAATGTTGTTCAGATCTGCTTGCACTCTCTGATCAGCAGAGCCAGATAGTGTGTAAACACCTAGGACCCTTGAATTCCCTCCCCTGAAGTCTAGACTTAAGTTAGGCCTGAGCAGTTTTCTGTTTTCCCAAAGCCTTTCTATAACCCACGAAGTCCTCCAAGCCCATAGTTTTCATCCAAGGAAATAGAGAAGGAGAGGAAAGGAGGGTGATGCATTAGACATTTTTACCCTTTCACTTTCCCTCCCAAGAGCTGAGGTCTTAGGCTCCCATGCGTCCCTATGAATCCACAGTAGACTCTCCCTAAAGGTAGAATAGGCACGTAATGGCCAGCAAGGACCCTTTTAGTACAAAATACATTGAGAAGGTAGTTGCACCTTTATAATCAATTACTTGGTAAAATAAAGAACGAGAAAATTTTAAGATGAAACTAGTAACTTGCAATAGAAGCGAATCTGTATTTTAGTTATCAGAAGGACACTTATGCACATTTGAAGAATAGAGATAGTGATGTATCTAGTTGGGAGACTCAGCCTCCAGACAATTCTTAGTGTGTTCAATGGGATTTAAGGACCCACTGAAGTCTTTATGCAGCCTCCCCACAGGGGACAGACTCAACCACAGGTCAAGAACCCCTACCCATGGTAATGGGGAGCTACTGAAGATCATGATGAGTTATAAAAAATGATGTTTCAAGGAAATAGAAAGATCACTAGAGATATAAGAGGCTGACTATAGGGAGACTGATTGATGCTTACATTATTCTAAATATGAGGTTTGGGGGTCCAGGCCTAAGTAGTAGCAATAAAAACAAAATTTAGTTGACAGATAGAGAGGATTGGTACATTTGTTTTTTTATTTATTTTTATTTTTTGCTACTTGGATGTTGGAAGAAAATGAGAAACTCCAACTTTTCAAGTCCTAGTGATAGGGAGGATGATGGTAGTGAACCATCTTCTTTGGAGAAAAGATAATGTCAGCCCCAGCTATCTTGAAATAATGGTAGTATATTTGCTAGGTGGAAGTAGGGATGCTCAGCAAGCAGTTAGAAGTATGTGTTTGAAGTTCGAAAGAAAGGTCATGACTATGGATGGAGGTTATGGAGTCATTGCAGAAGAAACAATTAAGACCATAAGAGACCAAAAATGTACTCTTTGAGTGAAAGAATGCAGAACTGGACCAGTTAAAGATGAATCTAGAGTCTACCAGGGCCAGCCAACTCTTCCTGTAAAAGGCCAAAGAGTAAATATTCTAAGTTTTGTGGGCCAAAGGTCTCTGTTGCAACTACTTAACTATGTCATTGTACAGCAATATGTAAATAATAAATTGGCATGGATGTGTTCCAATAAAAAGCTATTACAAAATCAGGTGACTGCCTAGATTCGGCCCAAGAACTTTAGTTTGCTGACCTCTGGTCTAGAAACTTAAGCTCCATGAGGGCAAGAACCGTGCCTATTTGGCTTACTACTGTATGCTGGATGAATGCTATGTTGAGATGATTATGTCTGTATTTAGCTTTGTTGGGGCAACAGAGAAAACCAGGAGCATCTAATTGTCATGAGAACAGTCAGGATTGTGTGATATAGACAAAATGAAGAAAAGAGTGTGCCGAAAAGAAAAGTCTAGTAATAATGATGACTGTGATAGATTTTGAAGAATGAGGAGTTAGAAATTATTTTGGCAATTAAAACAAGTCAGATACTGAGGTATACATGATAAGAATAAAAGGTCACCGGAAAGGTATCAAAGAAAAGATATAACCATGCAAAATAACCTGGGTGCGGGACACAAGTAGCTTAATGGAGGAATTTGCATGGTTTAACTCCAGTAGTTAGGGTGCTTAACATGTTTAGATTTTTAGTCAAAAGATATTATTTTAATTATAGCCCCAAATCTGTGGATTAAATTTTTATAAATCTAACAACATGATTTTGCGAACTATTTGAGGGAGAGTCAGTCAAACTTGTTTTTTGATGTTATGTAGATGAAATAACCAGCTTGCCTGATTTTTTTAAGTAGTTGTGTTGATATTTGTCAAGAACTTTCTTTAGCTATTTTTCTCTAAATTTGTGAGCTTAACTTTTATGAATTTCCAACTTTGCATTATGAAGTCAAGATTAAACATATGATTTAAATATTTTCATTTTATTATCAGTTTCCAACATTTACTTATTCCTTCCAGATTATCCCACACAGAGCTATTGGAATTACTCCATGATGATTTCAAAGAAAATTTTCTTCTCTAAACACTCTTATCCCAAGGTAAATTGATGGATTTCTGATGAATAAATTCCAGGAGGAAAGCATCAGCATTTTTTACTTCAATTCAGAGTATTTAATTCCTACACCCTTAACTGTGGCCACCTGTCATTCTAAGTTTATGCAGTAATGTTTAACAATGGAAAATTATTATTTTTTTCATACAATGTTGATCACCTTTGTGTCATTTGATACCTAGTGTGTTTAGTTTGTTATGCCAAATGCAAGTGGGAGAAAAACAACACTATAAACATGTCTAATCATGTCATTGAAGCTTTTCTTGGAATAATTGGAGTGTGATGATGGAGCAGGGAGAAAAGAGGGAATGGAAATTGAGGAAAAGGGTCTCAGCCTGAATTTTCCAAATTGGCTATTTATCTGGTTAATTCTTCATCTTTCCTCATCACCATGTCTGAATTGAGAAAATCTTCCTAATGATAATAAACTATGTCAAGAACAGATGGCTGATTTGATGTGATGAAAATAGCTGTGTCAATTGAGGGTATTTTTTTTTTTTCTTACCCGTTTTGCTTTTCATCACTCTGGGGTTGGTGGTTCACGTGTTGTTTTTTTTTTTTTTTCTTTTACAGAATCTACCCAATGTAATATGGTGTATCTCTCCCCAAAAACAGAGTAGACCCTTTTCTCTGAAAGAAGGGATGGAGAAATGGTTTAAAAAAAAAAAAAGCAATTATCACTTTTCCCACCTTTTCAGCTTTAGCTAAGTTACTTTTGGAAGGATCAGTTTATAACAAATGTTTAATGTCAGGAATTTTGCAGTTTCATAGGCCCTGACAGCTTGGCATGAAAAGAGGTGGCATTATGTCAATTGTAAATGAGTATGCTATTTACATACTAATTAAACTTTGCACTAGTGGGGTGAAAGAATGTCATTTGGAGCACCCCAGATATTCTGTTTATATCATTGTTGTCTATATAAAGAGCCTATTGTTTGGCATGTCACAGCCTCATCCCGTAAATGCCATCTTATAACCTTGAAGTACTTAAAAAATATTGCCCCACTGATGGGCAAAGCAAACAGAATCACTGTATCTAAAAGCAAAGGGAATTCCCAGATTCACCTTGCTTCGTAATAGCGCCAAATTTGATGATGGTGGTGGTGGTGGTGATGGTGATAGTAATAGCTTTTATCTATCGCTTCCTCTATGCCATGCCTGTGGCATTTTGCCAAGTGATTTTCATATGTTAACTTGCTTTCTCTTCAAGGTAAGGTGGGAATAGTTATTACACCCTTTTTACACATGAGGAAACTGTAGTTGTACAGTCTGTGAGGACCTTAGGACTCCATTGTGTGCTGTTATTCACCATACGATACTGCTTTCTGCTCTGCCGTGTCACTGATCCACAGAGGGTCCCCTGATGTCAGATGTGGCCAGGGTTACTGAAAACATACCAAGGGCAGGAGCGTTGCTTATCATCTCAGTCCATTTACTTAAGGAAGGAGGTGAGAAACAATAAACAGCATATGCGTATTCCCCAGTATATTATTCCTTATTTATATCAGAGGTACGTCACAAATACAGGCTCACCCTACATACATATTTACCACTGCCTTTCAGCTACATCTTCTCCTATTTTGTACCAAGGCCGGATGCCCAGTCTGTTGGTCGTGCTGTTACATCCAATTCCACGTGTGCTCTAGGAACCTGACTCAGGAACACTGGTAATGTGTCTGTTAACTTCTAAAATGAAAAATGATTAATAGCCTATTGAGCAATTTTATTCTCCTGCTTCACGTCTGCAGAATGTAGTTTATTGGATTTAGCTAAAGACATTTTTTCTCACTGGATGAGGAGCAGAATCAACGTTATATCATACCTGTGTGGGAGTTGGCGTAACAAGATTTGCAGCGATAAAGAGCAAGATCAGAACTTTTCCTGGCTGGGTTGGTGGAATGAGCTCACCATCCGTGTGGATATTTATACCCCACTGTCGAGAGTGCAGATTTGGCACTCCTTGGCATTGTCAACAGAGTGCTGGTCTGTACTTCTTTCTTCTTTAAAAATGACAGAACAGAAAGCTTAGATAGTTGACATTGAAATCACTTGCCAAGAGAGGGTTGAACATATGATCCTGTAGAGCTTTTTTTTCCTCACTATTTTCAACAATCTTCAAGGTTGAAATAATTCCATAATAGAGTCAAAAATCCAGGGGAAGAAAAGAAAGAAAATATACTTCAGCTCTCCATCATTCCAACTACCATACCACATTTCATGAAATGTGACATAGTTTTGCTCCACAACCTCGCCAAAGGAAAAAAAAAAAAAAAAAAGGAAAAACCTAAATTTTAAGCTGATAACTCGAATGGTTCCAGAGATATCAACTTGTGAAAAGTCACAATTTTGTATTGTGCTGAAAAGCCACCTTACAACACAGGGACTACCATCACTCTTTAATATCCAGCAGAGCCCCCCACTGTGCTTTGTCAGTCACTAGCAACATCCAAGTCTTCCCGTAAAAGTAATTCACACTTTTTTCACAACACTGTTGCTTTAATTACCACTGAACTCTGCTGATGCTCAGGCAGGCCTGGCAGGACCAAGGGAGGGTCAGAGCCACAAAAGAAGCAAATAGCTTTTTTCCTCCTTACTTTATTATTAACAAACCATCTTTGATGGAAATGTTCCTAGTTCTGAGGCCTAGACTTAACTCTGGGTCCCTTGGTGTATTCGTTATCAAAAGAGACCCACAGATGTCATTCTGAGAGATAGAGACGGAGAGAAACATTACCTATAATCCTAATTAGAAATTAGAAGTTTTGGCAAAGGACAGACTTAGCTATTCAAAACTGGCAAACACTGATTGCATTTCTCATATAGCTTTCATTTCCCACAAATGAATATAGATTTCGTACTGTACCATCTTGCTGGACAAACGTCAATTTATCTACTTATTTACTGTGGATTTTTTTGTTTCAGGATTAGTTGACACAATAAATCATGTACCAAAGGAAACTACAGAACTGCCAAAATCTACCAGTGCATAAAAGTGATACAAAGAGCCTATGTATGCTTTATAAATAATATGACAGCAATATGATAGGCATAACATCTTATGTGCATAAGGCACCTTTCATTCCATGTCACAAAATATTTCTCCAATAAAACTGTCCCTGTGAAACCAGCTTTCACAGTCTCTTTCACATAGAATATGAGGGTGGCTATCACTAACTTCATACATACTTTTAAGGAAGAAATAAATAGGTCTGTGACCCTAGGCAAATGTCTTAGACTGCTAAGCTTTCTCCTGGCTCTAAAATTCTACATTTAAGACATTATAACCTAAAGTTACACCTGCATCATCAAGTAATTAATGCTACTGTTTATCATTTATCATTTACTAATTCATGAGCTGATTTGTCACCACGGTGCAGGGTTTAGCTTGAGAGTGTGGTGCTATGATAAATTAATTAATATAGGTGGAATAATCATCAGCTCCTTTGCAGTCCAATTGACTCATATTCTGGGTCCCCTATGATTTGGTCCCAACCTTTTTAAATAGATGTCTTTACTCTCATCTATGTAAACCCTATGGTTCAGTGGTTCCAAACTCTGATTGATCATCAAATTTTCTTGGGGGAGGGCATTTAGTAAATTGGAACATCTTAGAAGTGGGATGTGGAATCTGTCACTTTAAGGGGGTTCTTGGAGTTCCAGATAACATGTTAGGTTTGAACAATTTCTTGAATCAAACTTTTCTGCTTATTTCCTTACTTCCAATATTTCTCAGCATCTTCTGCAGAAATCTTGCTCATCTTTTGAATCCTACTTCAAATAGCACACGTCTCATATAGGATTTACTGGTTTCTTCAGCTGCTAATAGTCCCTGCCTTCTTAAAATGCTGATAGTCCTATATACATTACCCAAGACTTATTAAACCTTGTACGACAAATTGCCATTACCCATATTTTTCTCTTTATCTGTGTGCATACGTTTGTCTTATTAAAATATAAGATTTTTTCACCCAACAATAGGTTACAACATTCTTCTTTGAATTCACATAATATAGAGAATGCATCCTAACTGTTGGTGGAATGAATACCTGAATTTTATGTAGCATGTAAGACTGCAAGCAAAGTTAAAACGACTAACCCTTTTTATATGTTCATTTATATGACACAGACACTGTGTAGCAGGCTGATTTTTTTTCAAAGGTGGCTGACCCAACATATATTCCATCCCATGTGGAATATGCTATCCCAGCTCCTTAAAGTGTAGAAAATTATGTTGAGAATCTCCCCACTGAGAAGTGGGGTCTTTGTTCTCATGCCTTAAACCTGGGCACATCTTTATAAATGCTTCAACTAAAAACAGTGTGATGGAAGTGACTCTCTGTGACTTCTAGAGGTAGGTCCAACTCCTTCCTGGATCTCTCTCTTGGGAGCCACACCTTGAGAGCCCAGAACTGATGGGGAAGGAATCTGGCTGCTGTGGAGCCTCCATCCTGGAGAGATATCAAAGGAACTACATGGTGATTAAAAGACCCTCAGTGTTCTCCGTCCCCCAGCAATTTTGTTAATGTTTGGGGCCCCAAACATCATGTAGCAGAGAGAAGCCATTACCCGTCTTCCCTAATTCCTGATGCACAGAATCCATGAGGGTGACATATGGCCATTCTATGCCACCATATTTTGGGGTAATTTCTTACTTAGAAATAGTCATTGGAACACACCTAATGGGAGGCACTAGAGATCCAGAATGAGTAAAATAAACTATGTATCCACTTTTATGAACGTTATATTTTATGATAACAAACCAAAACAAATACACAAACAAGAAAGAAACCTATCATCTTGTTAATTTAAACTGTTCTGTTTATTTTAAGGGCTTTATTAAGGCATATTTGACAGACAATAAATTGCACATATTTTGAAGCACAGAAGTTACAAGTTTTGACATATATATGCACCTGTGAAACCATCACTATGCTGAAGATAATTAACATATCTATCACCCTCAAAGTTTCCTCATCTCCCATTGCAATCATTTCCTGCACTCAAGCAACCACAGGCCTGTTTTCTGTCACCTGAGATTCATTTGCATTTTGTAGAATTTTATATAAATTATAAACGTACTGTGTTCCCGTCTTTGTCTAGTTTTTTTTTTACTCAGCATAATTATTTTGAAATCTATGTCTTTGTTGCATATACCAATTGCTATTCCTTTTTATACTAAGTACTATTCCATTGTATAGATATGTTACATTTTCTTCCCACATTTGTGTTGTTTCCAGTTTGTGGCTCTGATGAACACAGCCGTTGCCATAAACATCATGAGCAAGTCTTTGTATGGACATATGTTTTTATTTTTCTTGAGTAAATAGGAGTAGAATGGTTTTTCCTCTGTACTGTAGCCCAAGAACTCACTCAAGGGAGTGAGGTGGAGCAAACTTAGGGTTCACCTCATTTGCTTCCCGTCTCTCAGATATCATTCACTTTAGTTGCTTAATGTCCAATGTCTTCAAAGCTGTATATATAGATTCATAAATTCTTCCTTATTTTCAGTTGTTTCTGGTGGGAGGGTAAATATGGTCTGTGTTACTCCGCTTTGGTTCTGTCTCCTTTAAACTCCCTCCAGGTTAAGGAACTAAGAGGCAGAAGAATATCCACCTCCTCTTTGTGTCTCCCAGAAATTTGTTTTACAAATGCTATCGGGCATTTGTGCCCTGCTGTAGAAGGCCTCTGGAGTTGGTCATGATGTCTGGTGTAAGCTCACAGTTTTGCAGCTTACTAGCCGTGTGACTTTGAATGAGTTACTTAGCATCTCCAAGCTTCAGCTTTCTCATCTCTATCACTTTAACATCAATAAAAACAACAACAGCGGCAGTAGTCATAAAAATAATAGCAACCATAATCATTTCATAAGGTTGGTATAAGGTTAGAAGACAACTCATAAAAAATACAAAGCACGATGTTTGGAACCTCAGAGGCTCTCAATAAATGCTGCTGATTATTACTTGTATGATTTTGGGACCACACCCTCAGAAAAAAGAGAAATGGTGTCAGATCCTTGGATAAAAGGAATATGGCAAATAGCCCTAATATTGTTGTGGAAATACTTAGTAATAAAAGGAGGTGCCTCGTACACTATGAGTAAAGGTTCTGGGTTTCATTCCTTTTTCCAAATCCCATCACTAGAGAATTGACATTCTGCAACCTTTACACACAAAAGCTTCAAGAAATTCAGTCAACTCATGTTAGGGATCTGGGAAAAGAACTTAAAGTTCGGTCAACAGAAATGATCCTCTCAGAGAAACTTGTTCTATCCACTAGGGCTGAAGGAGGGGAGATGTGATGTGGAGCCTAATGCAATTTGTAGAGTGAGTTTGCAGAGGGAAGCTCTCCATTTTGAACTGATTGAGGGTTTTCTGATTGTGCAAGCTCAGTAGCCAAACGGGTAGGCGAAGGCAGAGAAGGAACTTCTTAGACTCAATTTGCTGGTGAATACAATTTGTAAATAGGACGGTATTAAATAGCTACTTCAACTGTGTGTGTGTGTTTGTGTGTTGTCAGTGGAGAAATGAAATGGAATCTCAAAATTTTTTCTTTGTTTTATGGCGGTTTGAATCTTCATGTATGACCTGGTAGGTATAGACAATGTGGACTGCATGAGAGTTTGAAAGATCTTTAACTGATTGAAAAATTAAAATGATTAACATTAAAACCACAACAACCACTTTTTAAGGACGCTTCTTGAAATTGTGTCTATGCCAAATGCAAGGCTCCCGTGTGCTCTGATATGACTGGGACCACCTGAAGCTGGTGAAACAACAAAGAGGAACTTTGATGCCCAAACAGGATCTCTGGGTTGTAAGACAGCATTTTTGATACTTCTCCTTGTAATACTGTTTCTAGATCCAGGCAGAAGCTGCCCCTGCCTTAACCCTGTGCTTTGCTGAGCTCATTGTGTTACTTCTTGGTCCCATTTTAGTTCTCATTAATGAGTCAGTTGTGCAAAGTACCAAGAAACATTCCCAACTGGATCTTGAACTCCTGCCCCCTTCTAGGCCATGCTCAAGATATACTAGACCCCCAAATTCCTGACCCAGGTGGCCCTAAACCCACTTCTAGGGTCTGTGCAGTCCTTTCTCCTGGGTCCATTTTCTCAGAGGTGGACCTTACCAATGGCCTCTACACCCCCAAGAGCTGAGTTGTGGACTGAACATGGAAATGTAGGAAGATGTGTCCACACACATTAGGAGCCTCATAATGCAGGGATGGGAAGAATAGGCTGGAGTAAGGCTTCCCTCTTCTGCCAATTCCAACAAAGAACTCCAAGGGCCCAAAGATTCTAAATTGACACCTGGACTTCTGGATTGTCATTACATTGTTCTTGTATCCATCAACATAAGAAGATAGAATCCATTTTAGTCAATAGTTTCCTAGTTTGAATTGTAATGTTAAAATATTTTGCCATTGCAGTATGTGGGCCTCCCTTTGTGTTCTTCCTCCAGGCCCTTTAAATGTTAGGGGCCATTCTTACTTTGTGATAGGTTTTTCTTTCTCTTGGTTGCTTATCTTCTTCCTGTACAATGGAAAGATAAAACAGAGGTCAGAGAGACAAAAAACTGATGAGTCAGCCAAACCCTTCTGTCCTAAGGTGTCTACTTTACGATCTGTTGTGTAATCACCACATCTGCAGCCTTCACAGACAATGAAATGCTTTCTTCTTTGGCACCTTCGGAGGAGGGTCAGTAGCACGGTCTTTAAGTCCCAGAACCCCTGGGTTCCTAGTCAGCCTTAATGTCTTCCCTATCCTCTCCACAAGCTATTTGAGATTCTCCACCTTCAGCATGGTTGCCAGTTGGTAATTTTCCCGTGGGAGATATCATGTGGTCTCAACACTGTCTATTGCCATCACCCTTTCCCCTCGTCCTCCTGCATCCACCTCCCAGTGCTCTTGGTTACCTTTGACATACCCACCACGCACATGTGGGGAGGTGGGGGAGTTCCTCCCCAGAAATGTTGACTTCCTTATCTTCTATCTTGTGAATACTGTCATCTTTTTCAAGTTGCAGCTTAGGATTTCTCTCTTCTTAGGGAACACCTCTCTGATGAAGTAGGAAGGAAGGAGGTTTGGAGTCATATAGCCCTGGATTCCAATTCAGTG
The DNA here is from genome assembly GCF_018350215.1 of Panthera leo. NCBI lineage: Eukaryota > Metazoa > Chordata > Mammalia > Carnivora > Felidae > Panthera > Panthera leo. The sequence continues at coordinate 77,042,497 of NC_056681.1, forward strand.
CTTTGTTAACTTACTGACCATGTCACCTCACGCAGTTCACTCAAACTTTCAGAGCCTGAGCCTATCCATAAATAGGTATGAGGACTCTTCCCACATGTCTATTGGGATGATTAGGTGATGTGAGTGATGTAAAGCACCTGGAAGGTGTTTAGATCAATTCCTGATGTTGATGACTCAGGTCAACATAAGCACTTCTTCCTATGTGTTTCCCTGGTTCATAAAACAAACCCCAGATTCTGAACAGCAACATAAAGACACCAGGCCATAAAAAAAAAGTATAATGTATCTAAGGAAGGGCTACCAGCTTTTAATGGCTGGACTTTAGGGTACATTCAGAAAATGTGCTGAAGAGGTAGACTGAAACCACAATGAGACAGGCATTTTAGATTAAATGAAGAAATTTGACCTACTGCAATTTCTTAGAATTCCTGGAGTGGATGTGGAAACTTCCCATCTTCTTTAGATAAAGCATAATTAAATATCTTAAAACATTTCGGTTTAATGTATACGTGGTGATGATGTGTTGACAAGGAAAACTTTGGGACTTCATTGCCTACAACAGTGCAACAGGTTAGTGTTACCAAAGCATGCTTGCCAGAAGATCAGTGATAGGCTCTAAGAAAATAAGCTATGTCAAACATGGTGTCGTGCTTTGGATTAAGTGAGACTATTGTGTTGTTAATTCACATTTCCCCCCAAACTAGATAAACCATTTCATAAGGAATTTTCTTAGTGCTTATATTTCAGAATGAAATTCCTATGAATTTGGGATACTAATGATTTAGCCACATACCAAGTTGGAGTTTCTCCAGTGTGCATGTGTTTCTTATGAAAAGGAAGAAGGCAAGTTGCCAATCAAAAGGCTAGTTGCAGACTGAAGGCAGAGACCCGACTGGTGATAATTGTTGGCACAATGTCCTATACACAGACATACTCAGAAAACGCTATTGGGTCCAGTCAAGTCTTCCATATGACAACTAAGAGCCCTCCCTTGAAGACATGGCTTCAAGACATTTCTTTAACCTAGAGCTGAAAGAAAGGCAGCAGTATGGACAGTCTCCAATTAGCCAGAAGATTTTAATCTACTTTGCAGAACTAATCGAATGGTTGTGCTTCCCCAGCGTTCACGTGAATTGCACCCTAGCTGGAGGTTAACGGACTAAACAATAGTAGCAGCAATTAAGTGGATGTAAATGAATGTGATAGGCTAATTCTCACAAGGAGAACATCAATGTGTCAGTGTCAATGCTCTGGTGCCTGGAATAAAAGAGGAATTGACTGAAATGAAGAAGGTAATATGTAGCAATTTTGCTCAGATGTATATGCTCCAACTTGACTGTTCGGAAATTCCTTGGATGTAAGCAGGAGGAATAAAAATAAGTAACAACAGTAGTTCTCTTCTATATAGCCTCTTGTGGGAGGGGAAGAAAGAAAACACCACACTTTCATATAAATACATTCAAGGTATTATACCTCACGGTGTACCTTAACTATGAAATAGATTGCAGGATATGGAATTGAGGAAAACACAAATCTACTTACAATAAGGGGAAGGACAGTTTCACGACCTGGGAAGCTGAGAATTCAAAAGAGGACAAACTTCCCTGGCCTTTTTCATATTTGGAAATGGAGACTGATGGACAGAATAAGCAGGCTGTAGAAGTTTATCGCTGCAGGGTTTCAGCAGAGTCTATCTAGAAAGACGGAAGTTGTGGAACAATAGGAAAACTTGAGGTTTTGCTTGCATTCAGCAAGCACTTTGGTACTTTGGGGATATTTCTACTTTTGTAGAATGGGGTGTGGGGCTTGGCGGGAATGTGAAATCTGCAAAGGTTTCTGTAAATTCTTTAGGATCGAAGCATCCACAAACATTGTGTGAGCTGTTTGAAAGAAATGGGGTATTTCAATGCAATGAATATAGCCTGACTTCTTGCTTCCTGCTCCTCAGGGCATCTCAAACTACCTGTGGAATGCACTGGGTGAAGGAAGTCCTGCGTCCAGTCTTTTGGCAGGGGGTAAGCCACAATCTACCTTTCCTCATAAGTCTTCAGAGGACATCCCTGGGTATATTAGCTTCCTAGCCTTTGATGGACATATCATAGATGGGCCTGATTACTACCACAATGCTTAGTCTGCCAAATATCAAAGGATGGAAAAGGAGAGCACACCAGATGTGTAAAGGAAGAAAGACAGCGCAGTGTATGAGATGTAACAAGTCTTCTACTGGAGAATATTTTCTCAAAGGCAACTGAACGATTAGAGTAAACCAAGGGAAATCGATCAAGATTACCAGAGAGGTATATTGAGAGAATGAAAAAAAAAAATCCATCATCTGGAAAAGAAAGGTGGATATGTATATTTATAAAGTTGTTTTTAGAGAACGTTCAGATGATTTTTAACAAGCATAGAGAATTCAAAGTTTTGAGAGTAGGTGAAGCCCAGTGAGGACCCAAATTATCTATCATGATACAAATATATTAACATTGAAACCGAAATAAAGCTATACATGAAGGAAGTGACCGAATAGTTTAGTTTTTAACTCTTCTGTTCCTTTTTAAAATTCCTTAATAGAAATCTATAAGTCCTCGTGTCTGCCGAGATCAAACCTATGACTTTGTCTCCTTATATGAATAAATTTTATTGGGAAAGTTTGAACCTGAAGAGCTAAATTATAAGGAGTAAATACAAATCCAAGTTTCGTTAACTTAGTTGCATAGCTGATTTAGATCAGTCTCCCTGCCCCATCTTTTGTAGACAAAGCCTCAAAGAAAGGTGAAAGTAATATTAGTGACATCTTATTTGGCCAATTTAGATAGAAGTATGACAAATGTTATGCATTAGCAATTCCTTTCTAATGAAGCAAGAGGTGAAACAAAGGTGACGAGTAGTGTAAGTTGGACTCGCATGCCTCGATGATTTCAATGGAATCAGGCATTTTTTGAAGCACAGAATCTTTGAGGTTGTAATGCATCTGACCTGTATATTTACTGAATGTTTACACCTACATGTGAGCTGGCAGGAGGGAAGAAAAGAGAATGTAAAGTAAAAAGTTTGGGTAGTTTTAAATATTATTTGCCAATCAATTTAACACATCTATATACATTAAAATACTCAAATCATTCTTAAGAGCAGATAATGTGAAACAATGAAGCATGGGGTAATAAGGTAAAGCACACAACATACATTTAAAAGGAAGGAGAAGGTAGTGGCACAAGTTTGGCTCCCTTGAGATAGATTACTGGTTTTATCTGGAGGTGGAAGGCAGTGCCTTAGACACCCCTTATATCATACGACAAATGTGGAGTTTGAGGAAATGTTCATCTGTTTTGCTATTATTTACACAGGCATATGGTCCCCGAAAGAATACACTCTTTATCTGTATAAACTAGGTAAATCTGTGTTTGTATTATGCTAAAGGTGAGTCAAGGAGATGGGTTAGAACTAGAAAACTTTATGCCTTCCTTTTTCGTAAGTCAGCGAAACACCAGGTCCAACGATTACCATGTTTCTGATGAAATGAAAAAAACAAAAGGTGTAATAGCAGATTTTAAAATAAATTCTGTTTTTGGATTCCTGATAAAGAATAAAGAAAATAGTATTTAATGTACAGCATGATTCAAAATAATTGAATACTAGAAATATACTAGGAGAGTACATTTTGGGTGCTCCATCCCACACAGAGGAAAACCATATGAGGAAAAGATATGTTAATTAGTTTGCTTCTATTCATCATTTCACTATGTATATCATATCAAATCATCATGTTATATACCTTAATATATTCATCTTTTATTAAACCCAAACAATAAAAAAGGAACATAGTCTCTCTTTGCTCGAATATACTTCTCTCAATTTCTGAATTTTGCTGCCATTTCCAAGGGAGTCAGGAGGGACTAAAAGGGAAGTTGAAGATATTTATCTTATTTTTATGGGAGAAGAAAATGTGATTCACTTACCTGAATATAAACAGTCATCATGCATGGAGGTCAGCATACATAGCATTAATTTGATTCTTAAAAAGGTGTGATGCCCTTAGGTTTGGCAAAACCAATGCAAAACATCTTGCATGGTGGATAAAACAGTATGAATTCTTTCCATCACGCCAAGAGCTACTTTAGATACTTGATGTATATCATCCTATTACATCATCATAATAAGTCAGTAAATTAATGTCATTGATTCCACTTTAGAAATGAGCAAACTGTTCCTCAGCGAGGGTAAGAGCCTTGTTAATGCTCTCCCAGCCAGTGAACAGCTAGGGCCAGGATTCCTACAGGTGAACTGCCCACTGAAAGGGCATTATGAAGTCGATGATGGTAATATGCATACATTTTGGGACAGCAGTCATTTCATTGAGTAACATTATTATCAGGAAATATCTTTGAGTTTTAAGATCCATCAATACATAAATGGCTTCTCCACAGGTGTCTTGTCATTGGAAGTATTTTAGGTATCACAAAGAATAATTTTATCATGGATCAAAATGGACCAGATACCTGAATATATCTCTTTGGAGGGGGGGCAAAATCAAATTCCCATGTTAATGCAAGGAGTATGATAGAAGGAAGGAAGGAATGAAAGAGGAAAGTAGGGAGAAAGGAAAGGAGAAAGGAAGGAATGAAGCGAGGGAGAGAAGGAGGGAGGGAGGAAAGATTAAAAGAAAGAAGGAAGGAAGAAGAAAGAAGAGAGAGAAAGGAAAAGAAAGGGGGCTTAGGGTAATATCTGTCACCATTATAAATGTTTTAAAAACTGTTTCTCGATACGGAAGGACATTGATGCATTTTGCTAACAATGGTATAAGATATATAATCTATGTATATTCAAGGAAAAATAACCTGAATTAATTGCAGTAGGAGGCCATCAATGCAAAATACTGTTCTATGCAGCCTTTGACCTTTATCAAAGATGAAGTGATTAAATAAACCATTAAAGACACATCGATTAAAATGGATACACTGGCCATTCTGAAAGCCATTCATTCCACGTGGGCTGTTGCCATGTGCAAACATAGAATGTTTCCCTCTAGGAGCAAGACGCACTTGCTGATCTGTGGCAAGTTCCAACTGTTTCACCCCAGGTTTCATGCATAGCTTTCTATTGGGTGCATGAGAGCACACTCTACTTAGACTCTAAAATGGTAACAGAGCTACGTCATTCCGAGCGTGAATTCCTATACATGGACCAGGTGTGCTTGCCAGTGGGTTTGCGGCAGGTATTCACCATTCCTGGTCTATGGTCTTAGCTTGACTTCTTCTAGGAAGGAAAACAGTCTCAGATTCCTAGGATTCTGCATCAGTTGCTGTGTACCAATCATTGACTTCTCTGTGTGTGATGTGATGTTAATGAGAAAAGACAGTTTGCTTTTTTTGCCTCAATGTGTAGACGCCACTGAGCAAACTTACCCAACTGCCATTTGCTTGAGACTAACTTCTGACATATGGATCAGATTTCAACACACAAGCAGACATGCACTGGTTTCATATGAAGCAAGCGTTCACTTGATATCCTGTGTACATAGCAATATATATGTAACTAATCGAGGGTGGAATATACCAAGCTGCACTCACACAGCCGTCCACCTAGGATCATGAACTCTATTCAAGTGAACCAAACTGAAGACAGAAGCTTTCTGTGATGCAACAGAATATTTCTAAGGAACATGAGTGACTTTTTAGTAGTCTGAGATGGAATGAAAAACACAGTCACGGTATTTAAGGATGTACTAGAGTAAGAGACAGTGAGTACAATCATCCTCTCCCTGCCCCTGAGCTCCCCCCACCCCCGCCCCCATGACCTCATGATCTTTCTTAGCTTTGTCCTGACCACCTGACCTTACAGAGCTCTACCTGGTCCAGACAACCACATAAACCCCACAAACAAATAGGGGGTTGGTGCAGCCTTTTCGGATTTAGGATCATGTTTAAGCTTATGAATCAGATTTTTCTATGTGTGGACATGACAACGATGGAAAAACTGTAATTTAGGACATATTCTCTTTATCCTTTTATGTAGAATTTCACTTTAATGTGATGCAAATGACAGTAAGAAATACATTCAGTGACTGTTAAAGCCTTCCCATTAAAAATTCTGTATGCATTTTACATTCTAATTCATGTACAGTCAAAAACCCTGATAAAATCACAGTGCTGATTTGGCTGCTGCACTTATCGTATTAATGAGGATACTTTATGCCTTTTGAAAATTGGGATATGGTCCATTATGTGATTGTAAATGATGTGATTGTATCACATAAATTTGTTATTCAATCCCCCCCTCCCTCCAGTCAGCTTTGTATATAAGAAGATTCATTGGTGAGCCAGAACCGAGGGCAGAGAACTGAACTGCAAATTACTTTCCTTCTTTTGTCTTTTTTCCATGTATAGGAAAGAACATAATAAACATGCACACGTGTGCGTGTCAGTATTTATGTATATTTTGTCTTCTCATTTTATAACTTTCCCTAAAAACCAGAGAGTAAAGCTCAAAGTGAAAGAAAGGAGCAGACAGGCCAGAGGCTCGCAGAAGTACACGGTGACTTCTCCCACAGCCACAGCTACTCCCTTCGCTTCTGAGCTGATCCTAGACTGAGGATTTTGCTTGAAGATAGATCTTTTCTTCCCCCCTCTTGCAACAAGTGAAAGGTTTGAGAACTGTTGTTGTTTAAGGTTTCCTGATTTTGAGTTGCATTTACATTCCTAAAAAATACCAGCTCCTCTTTCTGTTTATTTATTTTTCTGTCATGCCTGCCTAATTAGTCATCATTTGCTCCCACGAGCACCTAGTGAGAGTGATCTATGAACACAGCTGCAGGGGGCCTTTGGCTTCTTTCTGCCCCTGTACCTTCTGTTTCTGAATCCTGCCATAGACGTCTACCTTGGTAAAGGTCAAAGAACTATTTTTTCCCCCTCACCAGAGACACAAACACCTCCCCAGCCATCAATATCTTCAAAGTCCCCACAGAACGAATTAGAGCATTGCCAGCACAAGTGGCCTTAGAACACTCAGGTTAAAACAAAGGAGGGGACCAGTGGCCCTCAGCTGAGTCCCTCGTAGTCTCGAAGGGCTGCACACTTCCTTTCCTCTTTAATGATGGTCTCCGGCCTTGTCATGCGGTTGTTTGAGAGTAGTCCACAGACCACAGAGTGTTCTTGTGCCCAAGTCTGGGCAAGTGTCCATTGTTGCCTGCGCTTCTGTGTCTCTTAAACATTTGGCTTGGGATTCCTAAGCAATTTGTAGGCTGGATATTTTTTTTTCTTTTATTCCTTCAAAAACTTCTCTTCTATTGCCTGGAACCTGGAGAAGTAGTGGTGCCCCTCACAGTGGAGCAAGCTCTGGGGTAGAGTCCTTAGAGTTTGTAAATGCAAATGCCCAAGTTCTTGGCACACACCTGGCGATTTCACATTTCTGACTTTTTCTTGCTCATCTTAAAAGCTGAACTTTAGGCTTTATCAAGCTCTGTGTTTTCCCAGAGTTCAGCTATTATGGATGAAATTGCTTTTTTTCTTTTTAAGGTCTCTGTCATGTTGCCACATCAAAAATACAGTACCAGGGCTCCTGGGTGGCTCAGTCGGGAAAGCTTCCAACTCTTGATTTCAGTTCAGGTCATGATTTCATGTTCGTGGGATTGAGCCCCACATCAGTGCAGAGCCTGCTTGGGATTCTCTCTCCCTCTCTCTCTCTCTGCCCCTCCCTTACTTGCTCTCTCACTCTTTCAGACTAAATAAACATTAAAAAAAATACCATACCATATGCTTCCTCTCCCTTCCCCCACCCAAAAGGAGAGATGCTACAGGGAACAATATGCCTAGGAGAATACAAATATTATTGTAAATTATATATTTTAAATGGCTTGTGGGAAAAGAGAAGTAGCTTGACTGAGATATACCAAAAGCTCATAGCGGGTCTTTTGTGATGGGAGGTAAGTTTTTTACCTTATTTCAGATTCAAGACCAACAAGAACTTTGTACAATCTTCTGGACAAAGCTTGCTCCATCCTAATCTGTGCAAATCCACTCTGTTCTGTTGACTGCTCTCCTTACTAATCAGCCCTACACAACTGTACCTTTCTCAGGAGTTATACACACTGCATTTTTATGCTTCTGTTACTGAGTGGCCTTTTTCATACTTTTGCTTTATCTTGCATTCAATTACTCACAACTTGGTCTGTAGAATAGGATACCATCGTTGCCTACATTTAAGCAACAGCACATTATGTCATCTTGCTTCATATATTTTACTTCTATCTCTCTTAAATGCAGCGCATTTGAGAAATCTTGGCTCTGCCTTTGGGGAGGAATCATTTACCTTCTTTCATTCAGGCTGAAAGTTGTCTCCTCACTCCCTTTGTTAATAAAAAAACTTATTTACATCTTCTCAGATCCTATTAGCTCGATTGCCTAATTCTTGTAGTTTTAAGAACAAGTCATTTTCTTGCTTTCAATCATTGCTGGTCTATTTTATGGGTTCCACAAGGCCACATTTATATGTCTGCTTACTTTCTTTGGAAAGCTTTTTCTATTTCACTCTGACGTGCAGCATCATGTGCATGGTCCATTTCCCTCCCACGAATAGGAAATATGAGGACATATGGCTAAACAGTCTTCCTGTAAAAGAGCAGAGAGGAAGATATTAGGCCTAGCAATATTGCCCATTGGGCTCTATGTCTGAGGATGAGCATATTTGATTCTATATGAATTTGCTCGGGTCTTTCTTCTCTCTTGTCTTTTCTAGTGTCTTAATACTTCCTTAGAATAAATTTTCCCACCTAAGATGGAACTCCTCCTTTCTCTCTTGACAATGCTGAGTAAATCAGGGTGTGGAATATTACCCATGAAACCCACTCTCTGAGAGGTATTGCTGGCTGAAGCCACGCTGTTCATACACCATTCTATACCCAACTGTGGATAATAACAGAATTGATTTTACCCGAGGAAAGACAAAGGAACCTCGGGGCTGCTTTCTGCATTATTTTGTTCTCAGGTTATTCTGCTCTGAATGGTAAGATCTCTCACCAGAATACTGGGTCACATTTAGCTTCCTTTATAGCAAATCCCCTGTAGGGTAACTTCTGGCATTGGGCTATGAGGTATTATTGTTCTGTGCCCGTGTGTGTGTGTGTGTGCGTGTGTATGTGTGTGTGTTATCATCAAATTATAACATAAATAAGTTTGTGTTTTCAGATCCCATGAATACCCTTCTTCTTTTTTATAACTATTAAGAAAGTAGATTTTGAGCTAGAGACTAAAACCTGGCTTTCAGGTAGTGTGAAAGGTGGGTTTAAAGAAAACTGTTCTTTAATAAATTGTAATATGACCATGAATAAGTCAACCTACATAAATTATAAGGGCAATACTGATAATAGCCACTATGAAGTGGGTGCTTAGTATACCTCATGGATGTTCCAGTTGTCTCCAGCTTATTAACTCACCAAATTTTCACAACTCCTTTAGGTATGTATTACTATTATCCCTATCTTCCAGATGTAGAAATTGAGGCATAGAGAGACGTTTTACTTGTTCAAGCCATGGGTGGTAAGTGGCAGACCCACAATTCAAACATGTGGCATTGGCTCCTCGATTTTGACTCTTAAGTACCTCATTGAGAGGAAACTCTACAACCTTTCATATAGTGGTCATCGTATCAGCAAGATCTTTCACAAATAATTTAAGGAAATTCTGATAAAATCACGTGTAATGGTAATGACTTCATTCCTAATACTTGTGATTCTTTTCAACTACATTATCCCTTCATAATAAAACAACCCAACACTCTATCCTGAGTGCAAAGAATTCTGGAAAGTTAATAACATATAATGGTGATAAGGGTGGTGGCCTTTAAAAAAAATTCCAAACCTGGTGTGTTTGTGATATGATTCTTTTACTATTGCTTAGAATTCACGTTTCCATCTCAACATCTACGTTCTGTTGGTGATCCCTGATTCACCTTTATGAAGGTGAATAGGTGCCTAATACTCGGCAAGGGTATCTCTGGAAAGCTCAGAGAAAGAATCAGCTAGAAATCTCAGTTGTGCATGACCAGACGTGTGTTCCAGGGCTGATCTTCATAATCATAATTCTCTGTTTACAGAGAAAGTTAGCGAATGTTTAAGGGTCCGTGCTCATCGCAGCTTTCTGAGCATTGTTAACTTTGGGTCTAGTTCTTTTAGCTCATTGCTCCAGAGTTGCCATGAATGTGCTTTAAAGTCCTACATACACACAAAGAATGTATTAGATGTTCTGGAGTTGTGAAAGTTCGAGGAATATTGGATTTTATGTTTCATATAGTATCTATTACTAGCTGACTATCACTTGCTTCTAGCTCACAGAGAATTAAGAATAGTGAATGGAATGTTTTGCTGGTTTTGTATGTGTATTACCCGTTGGATTGTGTGAATAAGCATCAAATTACTGGTCAGGAATTACAAATTAGTACAATTTAGCGTAAATATTATAAAGCTTTCTGGAACCCCCAAAGAATCTTTCTGTCTGGCTCTGGCTCCTGCCGAGTCTTCACTATTTGATCAATACATCAGATCAAGAATAAGTGGAGCCCCAAAGTCACACCATCTTATCAAAATAATTATCTTTAATTAATATAATTATTGATCATGTAGTAGAAGTCACTGTCTACATGATATAAGGCTTTTAGGATTTCATGGGAATGCTTTACAACTTAATTATGTTTCCCTGGGAGATTATAACATAATTCAATTTATTTTCCCATGTGTTTCATCAATCATTATGTGAATAGAAGGAATATCAGAATCTCATTTCTCTGTCAATTCTTGAAGAATTTAGACAAGTCATTTCAGTAGTACAGAGCTGATTAGAAGAAGACAAGGTCCCTCCCACATGAGATTGATCCCCTATATCACTGTTGTGTCGGTGCCACATTCTGTTACTTTTGTAGTATGTGACGAGGCTAACCGCACAAGCCTGTGAAAGCTTTTGTGTTGCAGCTTTCGTAGCAGACCGAATTCGGGCCTATGTAAAGTTCTCTTCATTGATGTGTAAGGATCTATGTTCTTCTCTGGGCCTTGGTTTCCTTATCCAAGGAGGCAGCTGGTATCTAAGCTTCCTTCCACCTGTAAAGTTCAGTGCTCCAGTTTTCCTTGTGCTTTAGCTCTTCTAGTGTCTACGGCGGTGCGTCTCAACGTTGAGTGTACTTCTGAATCACTGAGAATCTTGTTAAAATGCAGACTCTGAGTCAGTAGGTCTAGGTGGGACCTGGGCTCCTGCCTTTCTAACAGGCTGCCAGGTGATGCTGAAGCTGCCGGTCTGTGAATGACTCTTAGTAGCAGGGATCTAAATGATGCACAGAGACAGAGGGGGAAAGACTAGCTCTTTATCTTCCTTTGGTAACTTCTCCATTTGCTTTCCTCCCAGGGCTACGATTCTCGATGACTTTCTTCTGCAGATCACTGCAGCGTGCCTCCTCTTTCCTAGCTCTACCACACGGAATTGGGGCTTCAAGAAGACTGAGTGCATCCATACAGAGCACAAATCCCTTTGCCAAGAAGGAAATCACAGAGCTTATCAGGAAAGATGTGTGCCTGTAATGTCAGCCATCCCCGGCATGCTGAAATATGAAATAAATGAGGTGGAGTTTAATTTTAGGGTCTACAAATTTGTAATGTGTTCATCATTCCTGTTGCCATTTTGCATGGCAGGCTGAAGTTGGCGGATATGTTTTGTGAAGAGAGCTGCATTTGAGTTCTGGTTAAATCGAGCACTCACCCCCTCTCCTGTCCCTTCTCTAATCTCCTCTTGCAGTGATGAGAAAGAGATGCCACGTGTCTTCGAGGGGGTCCCTCCTGGAGATGTGCATCTCTTTTGCTTTCCTGAGGGCAGGCTCTTTGGGGGTTTTCCCAAGCCCCACTGCAGACTGGCCTTCCCCAGCAGAGGGCGCGCTTCCCCAGTGCCATGGCCCCACAGCAGTTTCCTCCTCTCCTGGGGTGGACTTCTCTCTCCCCACTGGGCTGGTTAGGGCTCCTGGAGGATCAGAAGTGGGCTCTCAGGAGGAGAAGAGATGAAGTCTACTCTAAAGGAGAAAATCAAATCAAATCATTTCCGATCTGAATCAGTGACTTTTAAAATGAAAGGTCTACTTGGCTACTGTTAATGGGCAGCTTTTCATAATTCTCAGCTATTACAAGACTAACTTTCCTTTCTTAAAGCTTCTCTGAACCTGGCATTGTCCAGCATTTGTATCCTTCACTTTAATGAGAGCTAAATAAGAATTATATAGGGAATTTTAATAATTCTCACTGGACAGTTAATTAAGCAGTGAGGAGTCTTTAGAACTGTTACTCTTTCTGCCTTTTACAGACAAGTGCTTCCACAGATTCCAACGAAAGAGGTCACATTTATACATATATATAAAACGATGTGTGGGTTAGTAATTTTTCTCAGTAACAAATGACCTCCCTAACGAGCAGAAATAGTGAAGTAAAAATCCACCTTTTGTGGCCCACTTTCCTTGAATTCTATTCTCCACTTCTCCTCAAACATCTTTGCGCAGGAAATGAATTCCCTCTACCTTTAGGGGGGTGGGTAGAGGGCTTAGGTGTGTTGATCTCAAGTTTTCCAAATTTGTTGTTCCTCTGTAAATCATACGGCCACAACCCAGCCCAGTCATTCATTGTGAAATTCATTTCTTTTCTTTCTTTATTTTTAAAAATCAGTTTCTGTTCTTCCTCATTTTTGATGGATCCTACCACAAACTTCAGCTAGAGTGAGTGCAGACGACCATAACATCACTCTCACATAGAGGGTATTTTATTAAGTCCAGCAGTTAAAAATGTACAAAGTTCCTTGTAATAATCCATTCATTCTGTTCTCGCCTGATTCTTGGAGTAAGCCTGCACAATTATTCAAATCCCAGCTTTTAGCTACAGCATACACCTCGCCATGGGGCTATGCCTCTGTAATCTTGCTTTGGTCTTGCATGTCAAATGGAATTAACTCCCATAAGAAATGTGTGCGAAGACAACCCAAAGTGTCTAATCCTGCTGCTGTCTTAAATTTCTGAAACTCTGAGCTGTCATCTTTTTCTATTGCTTTGTTGAAGTTCTCACTTATGCTTCAGTCCATCCAAAGCTGGAGTTTAGGAAAATTTGCATTTTTATATATTTTTTTCAGTTATGCTCTCCCTTGGCCTTTTCACATGTTCTCTTTGTAGAAGGATTTTTTTTTTCTCCCTTCAAATTCCAAGACCATTTTATACACAGTGGAATTTCAACGAGAGGTGAATTCACTTCTTTTTTTTTTCCCTGAGAGTACACAACTTGAAACACAGACAACACTAGTTGAAGATTCACAAGCCAAATCCAAACAGACGTGGGCGACGGTGTGCGTGTGTGGATGTGTGTGTGTGTGTGTGTGTGTCTCAGAGTATTGGGTGAGAGAGAGGAGAGAAGGAATACGGATACCATTATTACTGTACCTTAACCACTCGCCTAGCTAATCACAAAAACTAATTCTGTCTCGATTGAATCTCAAACCGCATCGTCTCCCTCCTGGATAAAACGCTTGGTGAAATGAGTTTGATGAGGCTACTTGTATGTTGTATTAAGAGTAGATTAGCTTGATGAGTGATTTCGTACTCTTCCTTCTCTAGAGAGCATACTGTTTTAAGATCCTGAATGCTGAGAGTGGCCTCTTCCTTCTTTGCCATGTCCTGAACTCCGTTTGCCACCTCCTGCTATTCCTGGACATGAGGAATCTGGAAGAATACGCCATATCTGGAACGCCAAGCAAGCCCTTAACAAATATGTGTTCAAGCCCTTTGAATGAGTAAGAACAGCTTGTTCTATTCTTTCTGAGTGACTTATCCTGTTGCCTCAATTTACAAATTATATCATTCAATCTGGAAATGAAAGCTGCCCAGATTTTAGTAAACTTTCCTCACAGCCTGTGTGTTCAGTCGGATAATTACACGTGGTCCCTATTTTTAAATCACCAGTTATTCAGCATCGTGGGTTTTTCGAGGCGTCTTGACTAAGTGAGGTGTGGAAGGGTAAAACTGTAACTTGGTGTGGTGGATATTTAATAAGTGGTAAACCGCAGCATTCTCCATTTGAAAGTTAATTAAGGCCACTAGCTGACCGGGCTTGTGCAGCAAACATGTTCATGGTTTAGCCATGGAAACAGTCACAACAACGCTCAGCTAAAAATAAATGGCCTTAAGAGACATTTTTTCACTGATCACTCTTGAATGCTTATTGTTTTTTTAATAAAGGGGTTGTCACATTTTTGAGGTAATCCCCACTAGCACCGGCTCCTTCAGAGACTTGGAAGTTTTCCTTATGCCTGGCCGCTGGAAATCAAAATGAAGAGTGATGTTAGGGGACAGACACATGACCAAACAGCGTTTTTAATGCTATGTGCAAGAATGTCTCTCGGAAGGTAATCATCTGTTGTGTTCTCCTGGGTCTCTTTGCCTAGTTGATAATGGCTTTTAATATGTGGATGCAACTAGTTTGGGCACAAGATTAGTGAACTCTCTAGCTCACTAATAGTTTATTTGCTCCAAATTGGGTTTAAGTTTGTCGAAGAGCCCTCCTTTAGTGACAGACAATATAATATGAATTATGTTTCTGTGTGCTCATTGTTTCTTCGTGATGAAAGCAGTGTAATAAGACAATATATTTTACTGTACAATATACTACTTTGGCTAATAGGATTGAAAAAGCATATTAAATGTAAATGTCCTTTCAGCATTTGGATGGTGAAGTTAGATTGTCTTATCAGATATCTTGATACTGCTCTGGGATCCATCCGGCAGTATTTAGGGCAGCTGAAATAGGTGATAGCAATGTTCCAGGCAAATGTGAGACCAGGCTGGAACCAAGGTAAAGTGGTATCAAGGAGGCCGAAGCGATTCTGAGGCTTTGTTAGACTGCTTGATTTCAAGTTGTTATCAATGGAGCTCTAAGGATGCTGTCTTAAATCACTTTGGCAATGGACACACTGTAATCTTGGTCCATGAATCCTTCCATTTGATTTTAAACCATCTTCCTGACATTGGAGCATATTGGGACCAGGTATTACAAGAATTCCTCTGCCTTCTCATCCATCCATACTCCAGTGGGTCTCTCTAGGCACATCTTGAGCAGAATTTTGAGCTCAAATGACAGTTCGTCCTTGACAGGACTTGCTAGAGGAAACAATGGCACAATGGGACAAATATTCTTACCATCTTCCAAGAACTGTATCTTGTATGTTGCATTCACAAGCAAATAGAGATCCTATCGTGGTCTGAGGGCCATAAAAATTCAGGTCTCGATTTAAAACATCTTCTTGTTTATCCTGGCCATATCTGCATCAGAATATTCTACATGAAATTGGCCTGGAATTGTCATCCCGACAGATTCTCACTTGTGGCTCTTTTTAGCCTAAGATGGACAGCAAATGTCAATCTCTGCCGTTATCAGCTGAGTTTTTCGGGCTCCGTTTTTCTCATTGGCTACTTTAAATGAATACCATTTTTGCTGGTTTGTTCCTCCTCCTTCCCACTCTCCTTTCATTTTTGTTATTTGTCTAATTTAATTTGAAATGCCCAGCATCTGACTGTAATCAGGTGAGGAGGCTCTGGAGACTTCCAGCAAGAGCAGGTCTCCTGAAAAGGGTCTTTTGGACACAACAGAATGAGCCTTTATTTATTATCTCAGGGATAACAAAACCGGGAGAGAGCAAGACTGCGTGGCGGCTGTCCTTTCAAGCGGCAGCAACTTAGTGAAACACTCCTGTCCCTAGGGTGTGAACAGACCGCCCCTTGGCTCAAAGTCATCCTGCTGTCCCTGGCTGCTGGTTCTCTAGGCCAACAAAAACAAGCATAACAAAACATACAGAGAAAGTGTCAACAGAAACCCCTCTCTTAGAGCCTCGCTTTTGGAAGTGGACTGGATTTCTTGCCACACAAAGGCTCTGGGCAGGGTGTCGTTGGCCACGGCCACCTACCTAACTCTGTGACTCCTGTCCATGAGGTGGGACACGTGGCTCATTAGGCACACGTGATCTCACCCTTCCGTGATTCCCTAAGGAAGACCCCCAGATACCCCGTGCACCAAATGAAGATTCCTGAAGAGCTATAAACGCTGGCCATTGCAAAGAATCATGTGCACTGAAATTCTAGCTTCATAACCTGCAAAAATGACCTTCCCTGACCCTCAGTTTCTTCTTTGGTAAGCTGGGACAGCAATGTTTCTCCTTCTCATTGTGGCAGTCGAATGAAATACAGAGATGTGTTACAGCTGAGCAAAATATCAAAACGTTTATACCAATGTAAGGTCTGGCACGTAGGGCCAATGGAACCATGATGTAATGTGTTTGAGAGATAGGGAAGCAGGGCAGAAGTATAAGATATTACTGTCGTTAATAGTATCATTACCTTCAAAAGGGTAGGTCATTTTTCTCCATAGCAGAAAAGGGTGCTGATCCTCATCCCCAAATTCAAGCCTGGGTCTTACCATATCCACAGGGTCTTCTGCTCTCTGGCAAAGAGGAGACAGCTTATATCTGCTCCTTCACAGAAATGTTGTGGAACGGCTCAGTTAGAGGAGATGTAAGGCAGCATCCCGAGGGTCCTTCATGCCACAGTTATTACAGATAAGCAATTATCTTGGGTATTTAATGTTCCTGTGTTGCGAGTTTTCAGGGAGGGGTGAGAAGAAGTCAAAAGTTCATGATAGTCGGTGGTTCCGTTCTTGCAGGAGTGAAGCGTGGTGAAGTGCGAAACTGACAGCTCTAACCTATCAGACCATAACCAGTGTCCAGCAAGATGAACTTTTCAGGATGTGGATATATTGGCTTTTCTGTAGTTAGTAGCCAAATGGATTTTTGGTCAGTGCAGGTGTTTCATCCTGCCACGTAATCTGCCTAAGACCTGTGTATATAAAGGGAGAGAATGAGACTCCTTAGGAAACAGGGGTAGAACAAAGGAAGGATAAAAAGAAATGATAAAATCTATGGCCCAGGAGCGTTTATTCCCTTTATCCCTAGCATTTAACCCAGGGGCTGGTTTTATTGAATATTGCATGATTAAAAATAATTGTAGAAGACTGTGACCGTGCCATCTTTTTTTCTTTTCTTTTTTTCTTTCTTTTTTTTTTTTTTTTTAAACATTTCACTCCCTCAAACCTATGCAGAACTCATCACAGTACCATATACAGGGTGGGCACCCAGTGCTTTCTGGAAAATTTCCAGAATATTCAACACTCACCAATAAAGTGGAAGGCCCTGGAAGTGTTGACAATGTCTAGATGATGTCTAGACATCATGTCTGTTTCTGGCAGTCTGTGAACTAACTGAACCATCGAACATCTTTGCATTGTAAGGGTAGGAGTGACCATGCTCTGAAGCCCAGACATCCACCTGAAATGCCTGGCATCTGAGCATTTCTCAGCTGCTTTTGCAACACACACCCACAAGCCTTTGTTGTGGCAGGTTGGGGGTGTGGAGGGGAGTGGAGAAGCAGAAAGTAGAAGCTGCCTAAGCCCTGTGAGCCTTTGTGTCCTCATCTGTAAAATGGGCTAGAGCTTTTGGAGTCCCAGAATTGTAGGAAATGAATGAAATAATGTAGGTTAAACCTTATCCCAGTGTCTGGCTTAGAGGAAGCATTCAACAAAAGGGAGCAACTTTTATTAGGAGGAAGCATATAACTCTTATCTTTGAAAAGAGCCCCTTGTCTCTCCCTGCCTCCTCCTTCAAGCCTTTGAGGCATTTCTGTAGTAATTGGCTGCTGGGGCTTGGCATCTATCTGTAGAGAAATACATTTTTGTGAAAGGGCTCTGAGGTGGTGGTGTGGAGCATTTATTAGTGATCTAAGGCAACATAAGTTGCCTCTGGTTTTTATTGACGGTTTCTAGCTGGAGGCACAGAAACGCACAGGCACTAAAGGGTGAGTTACTGTTGGTTGCTACTCTCTGGACCAGCAGGGACTTGGCGAGCTCTTGGAGGACAGAGTGTCTTGCATCAATCAACAGTGACCCCTCTGGCTGAATATGTACAGGCATAAAGAGGCTCCTAAATTAGCCCCTGTTCTCCTTAGCTGGATGGATGAAAGATGAAGTGAAATCCCTGGAGTGGGAGGAAATGTGTGGTAGAGGACTGAGCCACACTCTGGAAATTCAGGCTGACCCCTCCTGCCCAAAACAAATCCGAAGTGGTTCTATTTTCTGCGGGCCTATTGAAGTGTATGTGTTTAATAATCTGACATCGTGGGAGAAAAAGAAAGGAATGGAAGATCCAGGGATAGAAGAGAATGGACAGGGGGAATAATACCCAGAACTATATGTCTGATGAATGCATTAAAATGGAGCAGGGGTGGCTTAGGACTAACTTCAATATTTTTCCCAAGTGTGTTTTGATGAGATGGACTAACACTCTGGGCAGGCATGAGAGGTGTAGTATTAAGCCAACTGATCAGTTTTTAATACGATGTAGAAAATTTTCATGTGTTTATTAAAATTTTCACTGAATATTAATTTACCTAAGACTGCTGGAGAGCTGGCTAAAGTCCATAAAAGCCAGGAATCATATAAAAGCCACTTTTCTAGGGTATGGTGAGGTCCCTCTAGAAATAATGCTCTCGTTTTAATGTTTAATGTTTAAAAACTGTTAACATAGGGGTGCCTGGGTGGCACAACTGGTTGGGCGTCAGACTCTTGATCTCAGCTCAGGTCATGGTTCGTCAGTTCGAGCCCTACATCGGGCTATGCACTGCTTGGGATTTTCTCTCTCTCTCTCTCTCTCCCTCTCTCTCTCCGTGCCTCTCTCCTGCTTGTGCTTGCTCTTTCTCAAAGTAGATAACTAAACTTAAACAATTTTTTTAAAAAGAACCTGTTAACATATACCCAAGGAGTCTTTTTCTCCCCGCCTCCCTAGTTGTAATTTCTCCTTTGGTTGCAAAAGTGAGGAAAGGGAAGGATTCTCCAGGTAAAAGCATGCCTTTGTGCCTCACATTTTCTAGAATTTTGACATGGCTCCGTAGCATTCATTTCAATGCCTGTTTGAGAGCCATTAGTACTCACCAAGGCTAGTGAGAAAATAGTGAATCCATGAACTCAACCTTTTTGCCTGTGTTAAGAAATGTCCTTTACTTGCTTTCTATGACACGTAAGACCAGTGTATTGAATCCTGCTCCGGATGGGTATGTCACAAAACTACATCCAGGAGCATGGAGTCATCCCAGAGACAACGGAACCAGATAGGGTGGCTAACTCAACACAAACCCAGTTCTGCCGCTGCCAAAGTGAATTCAGAAGGTTTGTTACACATATGTGTGTGCATGCATCAGTCACCACCACACGCGCCTGAACTACGAAGAACCATGAGAAGGGTTTCTTTCTCAGTTACCAGGCCATCTCGGGATTATCTTCCTTGAGTGGGGATAAGTTGTAAACTTCAGAGGCTGTGGTGATCTGGATATACATGAGGATTCCCCTCTTAATAACAACAAGTAATGCTTACGGGGCACTTAATAAGTGCCTGATGCTGTTCACATCCCACTTCATATATATAGATGTGTTTAAATCTCTTAAGAACCCTATGCAGTTGGTCCTATTATAATCCCCATTTATGACGAGGAGTTTAAGGCACAGAGGTTGAGTGATTTCTCCAAGGTCAACTAACCAGTGGTAGAGCTGGGATGTGAATCCAGGCTGTTTGACTCCGTGTCATAAGCTCTTTTGCCCTAGGTTTGCACCGGGAAGCCTGGAAAGTAAGACGGACTCTTCGTCTACAAATTATACCTCTTTTAATCTGGGGGAAAGGGCTACTAAGGACATCCAGATTTGGAGAGCATTCTTAGAATT
Source organism: Panthera leo (assembly GCF_018350215.1). Lineage (NCBI taxonomy): Eukaryota > Metazoa > Chordata > Mammalia > Carnivora > Felidae > Panthera > Panthera leo. The sequence goes on from NC_056681.1 coordinate 77,062,310, forward strand.
GCCCTTCTAGAATCTGTGGGTCCTACATCAAACAAACAAAAAACCCAAATTCAAGGGACAGTTTCCAGATTCAAAGTTTTCCTAAATAGGACTCCCCCTGGGACCACTCTTAACAATATAGACACAGGAGATAGGCTCAGGGTTCCCACGAGGAGACCCTTAGCTCTCAAGTACTTTTGACTCTATTGAAGGGGGTCCATTGCTGTCAGTAGCAGCAAATGATACAGACAAATGTCAACTTGAAGGTGTGTACCATGTTATCACAGGTGTGGGATTAACTTGTGAAAATTGTGAGTATTCAGGAATGCCACACCGTAACTCCATTCATTTCTGTTTGCAAATTAATTCAGGAAGAACCTTTGAAATTTATGTTTTGCAAAGATACAACCTAGTTCCTCCTCTTGTACCTCCCCCTTACTGCTCACCTTCCCTGCCTTCCACCACTAGTACGTCCATACATTTTTAAAGTCCTTTAAAGTTTTCAAAGTGCTTTCATATACATACTCCATTTTTTTATGTCAGGTCAGGGCAAAATCTTAATTGCATTTGGCCAAAGGCCATTTTGAAACTTTAAGACAAAAAGGGACATACAGTGTGATCTTTGAAATAAAGGGGATTAAAACAGAGCAAAGTTAAGGTTAGACAGAATTTTTGAGTTTTATATATATGTAATGACCAAATATTTGATGTGTTTTTCTTTTAAACAGTTGGGGTTTAAACAAAAACAACTAGAAGATGTAAACAAATTATTTGAAAATAGCATTTATCCATCTTTGATTTTAAATAGCTAATACATGCTCATCACAGAAAAATTGAGAAATGTGAAAGTGAAAAATCAAAAATATAAACATCCATAATCTCATTAGGCAGAAAAAATGATTATGTTTAGAGTACAATCCTCTAGTTTTTATGATACACGCACACACACACAATGGAGTTGGAAATTTCTTCATGCTACACTCAGATATGCAGAAAATAAATACGGCCCTTTAATTTCTAAAAACTCTGATCTGCTCCATGTAATTCCACTTCACTGAGTGGTAAAAACAACTTATTATCTATCCATTAGCAACATTTCAGTCACTTCTTTCATTTTCACATTCAATCTATTCAAAGTTATGATTGTTCATATAGAGTCTTCTTTGAAAGACTTAGTGTCTTTAGGAAAATGCTCAGTCTTTCAGCCCGTTCGCGTACTCCCCTACTTCTTTTCCTCAAGACACTGTCCTGGTGTCTGAGAAATAAGGCTAAAGCTAACACAGACTGCAACTTAGAATGAAATATGAAAAGGCAAAGAAGGCCTCTCTGCTGAGATAACTGATGTCAAAAAATCTCCCTTACTCCAGACTAGGACACACGGCTTGCCAAGCAAGGGCAATACCTCGCAGCACACATCAGTGCACAACTTTCCTAACCCTAAGGTACCTATTTGCCAAGGGGCTTGATCCATCTATATGGGGGCAGAGGATGGGGGTGCTCGAGTCCTTGTCCTGTGTCTGGCCCTGCCACTCTCTGTAGCAAGGTCTCTCAGACTGGCTGCTCTTTGGCCCACAGGTGTCTACAGAAGGTTTGAATTGAGACCTGCTCTTCTATTGTTTGGTCAGTACTCTCAGATAACCCTGGGATGCCTCTGACTCATCTCAGGTTTTGCTGATGCTTTTTGAGTCTGTGCTATATAGCGTAACCAGCCTCTGTCTGGGAAAGTCTTCTTGGAGTGTCTTCTGGGAAGGCACCATGCCCTCCATCACAGGGGGCCCCATGCTAAGCCCACAATGCTCAACTAGGCCACTCTGAGTCCTCTCTTTGGGGGACATTAATAAACTTCCGAGTCTTGCCTATGCCACATGGGAAGTGGGAACAGCTTATAGAATATGAATTCTCCACCTTCCTCTTTCAGCCTAGGCAATACCAACGGGTTCCTTTTATGCGGCCATCCCCCATTGTGCATCTAATTGAAATCATTTCAGCTTCTACCTGATTTAGAACTGTTGAATTAACGGAAGGTCAAAGCGGTAACGGGAGAGGTTTTAAAAAAAAACTTCTGTAAAATTTACAGCATGTATTCTGTGTCTTGTCCCAAGTTCACACTTTTTCCTCATAAAGAGCTTGAAACTCTGTGGAAGTGTTTTAGTGCTGCACCTCTGGAGTCCCGAAGAATCTTCAAGGGAATCATTTGCTTCAATGATTTTGGCTTCTGCTAAGTTTATGTTTTTTTATCTAGAACAACTCTTGGTGAAAACTCACAGCATGATATACAGAACCAATTTTAGCTGATTATTTATACAGTTGATTGAAAGCTTGCATTTCTGCTCAAATGCTCACTTCTTTATTTTTTAAAAAGGAGCCCTTCTTGAGTGCTCCTTGCGATTGTTATGGAATTTAAACATCAGCCTTTGGAAACTTATACAGGATGAAACAGCAGAATCTTCAGCATTGAGAAGAGGTTTCCCTCTGGTTAATTAAAGGAGCAAGAATTATGGAACTTTATAGCCATTTAATTATGTCATTAACATGAGAGTTGGCTAGCAACAAGGGAAGAGACAGCCACAGGCCGCCGCGTAAACTGAGCCTGATCTTTCAGGGCCGTGTCAATGCTCCGACCGTGACTCACTGCATTTTTGAAAGATTGTGTCTACATTGACCCATTTGTTAGAAAGATATTTGATAACTTAGTTAAAACGGCATCAGTATGTATTTTCCTAATAGGTTTTCATTTTCTCTGGTTAGAAGTGTTAAATAAACACGGACAGGTCACCTCTGAATATTAAAAGCTAAAAGGCGAAAGTTTTCCTTCTGTGTGGTCAGCAGCGTGGTTAGGCACACTTCTGGATATGTGTGTTGATATGTCTGGTGGGGAAAAAAAGTAGTAACACCTTTGCCATACTAATTAATCCTAGGTGGCATATTTATTTATTTATTTATTTATTTATTTAATAAATGAATCTTATTTATTTTATCCTATGTACCAAGGCCTTTATTTTCCCTCGTTCAATATTCACAACAAACTTACGAGGTCGGTTTTATTATACCTGCTTTACAACTGAGCCTCAGAGATGTTCACTAACCTGCCCATGTCCTACAGCTAGTGAGTGGGATTCGATCGAGGCATTAATGACTAAAAGGCCATCCTCTTACCTACTTTGATGCGCCACCTTTCTTCCCTCCCCCACCCTACCAAGTTTGTTATGAAGATCAAATACAACTTTGTATGTAAATATATAAGCTATTTTCAACTAGGCAGATTCTTTTCAAGGTTTCTTCTCTGCCTATGTTCGGTTGTGTTATGTATCTTTGCATTGTTGATAAAAATATGTAAAGGAAGACAATGGAAAATAACAATCATGACGTGATGACATGATGATTATAAAAAATTAAAAAGAAAAAAGATTATAATCATGGCATCTGCCTATTTGCACCATTTTTTAAATTTGCCTTCGGTTTCTGTCAGAAGAATCATAAAATTATTTATAGTTTGTGTATTAGAATATGTGGTTGGGAGGGAATGCCTCTGATTTTCCATGAATTGTATCTCAGTTAATAAAGAAATGTGACCGAACTCCTCATTAATGTTATCCCTTGAAAGAAAAGTTGTCTGGGAGATTCTATGTTCTCTGGGAGATATGCTCTCCTACTAAAATGATATTCAAAAAAGACATACACATACATGAGAAAAAATTTCTTTTCAGGAAATTTTAGAATAAGATTTGCTATTAGAACACTGAATCTGCATAGCCCTCCAGGATGGTAGGAGGAGAAGTTGGAGCAGAGTGATAAAGAGAGAAAGAAAGATAAATATTGTTCAAAGACCAACTTTTCCATGTCACTGGCACAATTTTGTTCTGACAAATATGAAAGATTAAGAACTAGAAAACAGACATAAAACAAACACTTTTGGGGATATACATTTACTTCACAAATTCAATTAACTAAACACTTTCCAGCTATCTTCAAAATGCCCTCCATTAAGTCAGAAAACTTTTAAATTGGCTGCATAAACTCTTGACCCCTTGGCCTCAGGGCACCTTATCTTGTCTAATCAATCAACCCACAAGAATTGTTTCTGAGTTTCTCTGACATGCTCCAGACTCTGATGATCCTCTGTCCCTTCACACCCTCGTCTTGGCAGATCAAATTCCATCCTGGTTTCTCCTTTATTATAACATTTGGTCTTCTTTTCGCATTCTAGACTTTCTTCACTAACTTCATAATTTCTGTTTACAGACTCCAAGTGCCTTTCCAAGAAAAAAAAAAAAAGAAGAAGAAGGCACTTTCAACAAGTGGACACACTGCTTCAATCAGTAGATTTTTGCTTTTCTCTTTCCTGGAACGATTGCTGTTTTTTTGCTTCCTTGCCATTTCAACATGTTCCTTGAGATTGTGGTAAGGTATGTATACTATATGCCAGGAGACAGTCATCTAGGACTCTGCAAACTCTTCTTCTTTCCTTTTCCATTAGTACTAAAGTGTGTATCTGGTCATCCATGTAATTTTCCTTCAGGGATACTCTGGTATTTATTTTCTTATATGGGGCCACCTTCCTATAAGCATAAGCAAAAACATGTTTGGGAACATTTCTCTCACATCATTATCTCCCTTCTGTATCTCCTCTTCTATTTCAAATCCCACTCTCTGTTGGTCCCTCAGTATCATTTAGATGCCCTACTTTTGTGTTCTTATTATGTACTGTTCAATTGTACCATTTACTTTAAATCAACTTAATCTGATTATTTGTCTTCCTTCTCCAGTAGACACCTTGGTGGCAAGAACTATGTCTCACTTATATCCCCAGGCTTTTGCACAGCATGTAGTCCATAGTAAGGACTGCGTGACGATAGATGGAAAATAACCCGTTCACTGGAATTACTGCATTAAATGAAGGGTGGGATATTTGAGTTAAGGGAAAGGACGGCTAAGGAAGAATAAGAAAGAAACATGAGTTGATTTGGAGAATATAAAAACCTAAAAACCAGTTCTCTTAATATCAGCAGAGTCTTCTCCCTTTTCATCTGTGGAAAGAGAGGAGAGTACTTCGGTTGACCCACAGGCATAATCTAGCTCCTCCCAAGTTAGAGAGTTTCTAGCAGAGTGGAGAATTAAGCATAGGCCTGCATTAGTCGCTGATGTCATCTTAATATCTTCCATAACTGAAAGCCAAGGAGGGTACAAAAAGCTTCTATGAGCTCTGAAAGTCGATTCATTTGCACACACATGTATTGAGAGCCCACTTTGTGCTGCAACTACAGATATAAAGACAACTGGGACATTGTCTCATAATAATTCTCTTTTCTCAACCAAATTAGCTATTCTTATCACTACAGCTGTCTCTATATCAGACGTTCATAACACCACTTGAGGAGATCTTTAATACTTTCTTGTGAAGAACTCCAAATGGCTTCTTTTCCTGTAGGTATGCCATTCTTCTCTGCCCACTGTGAATTCAACCTTAGGTTTGCAGTAAAAGAGATAGCCAAATAGGGTTCTAATAGTGTTAAATTGGTAGTTCTTACCGTATATTACATTTTTCATCTGTTCATTTAATATATTTGTTGTGCAATGACCATATGCCTAGAATGTTTCTGTACATAGGAATATATACGTGAACAACATAGTAGACCTTTTATGCACATGTGGGCAGACAATAAACAAACATGTAACTGGCGTCAGCCAGCATTTTTTCTACAATAATGCTGTGAAACAAATAGCTCTAAAATCTCTGAATTAAAACACCAAACATTCACTTGTCTCATTAGCAATTCTGCGGGTCAGCTGGAAGATGACTGATCTTATCAAGGTTCAGCTTATCTTGGCTTGAAACTGTCAGTTGGGATCTGATCCACTGGTCCAGAGACACCAAATCCACGGACCAGAAGCTACCAGGGCATGCGCTTCTCATGAGGGATGGCAGGAGTGCAAGAGAAGAAGCCAGATCATGCCAACAAGTCTAAAACTCTGTTTCTGTTACATTTATTAAGATTTTATTAACCAAGACTATTCACATGCCAAGCCCAATATGAATGGATCAAGGAAATATTTTTTCATTCAGAGTGGGAAGACCTGAAAATCATATGGAAAAAAAAAGTGAATGTATAATTTTATAAAGGAAATGAATGAAGACTTAAAAATAATAATTCAATCTCTCTTGCCAGTGTCTGCCCTCTTGGTCACAAGTTTTCAGAATCCCTCTGCACTTAGGACAGAGTCAGTGCGATCCCATGAAACCCACAAAGGCTCACCCAGATATAGTTTCAGGTTCAAAGTCCATGATCTCATGATCCGTGTCAGGTCTAGGTGGAACTACTCTTGAGCTATACATCTATAAATTGAAAAGATATGTTATCTGTCCCTACATATCTAATATGCAATGTTGGAATAGGGACAGGATAAGAAACACTTGCATTCGATGTGGAGAGAACTGAAGGAAAGATAGAAGTCACTGCTTTATAGCAATTTTGAAATTCTGCTAGCCAAATTTTGCCAGGTTCCCCTACAGGGAGGTTGGTTTATATCTTGGTTAGGCCCTGGTTCTACACCTGATTACCTGAGAGGTAATCACCAGCCTACTGTTGTACATGGGTCTTTGCTCTGCCCTTGGAACTTCTTCCTTTTTCATCTTGGCTTTTCTGATGAGTACTGGAGAATATGCCCTTCTTTGTTGATGAGCAGATTTCTCACCCTGCTTCCTGCCTGTGAAATTTGGGGGCCCAGAGATCTTTATATATCTCAAACAGAGATAGTCTTTTTAAACCTAGGCAGGTGGCAATTTTTCCAATGCAACATAAAACTCCCTCAAAAATTTTGTTGGTTTTCAATGTGGATTCTAGTCAACTGTGTGTGTCAAATGCCTCACCCACAATTCTTTTAAAGACATGATTCCTTCTAGATGTAAGTGTAGGTACTTTGCTCATTTATGAGTTGCACCTTTGATCTCCTTCATCTTTTCAGGGGTCTTGACAAAGGGTGTGACAGCCACTTTTTTAGTTTTGTCTTTGCTGTATGGCAGTGTTCTAATGCCACACCTTTAGAGAGAAGTGGTTTAAGGTTTCAAACTTACAATCCCCAGAATTTCTAGGTTAATTCCCCTCAGTCCTGGGGTGCCTGGGTGGCTCAGTCGGTTGAGCGCCCGACTTCAGTCGGTTGAGCGCCCGACTTCGGCTCAGGTCATGATCTCACAGTTCGTGAGTTCGAGCCCAGCGTCGGGCTCTGTGCTGACAGCTCAGAGCCTGGAGCCTGCTTCGGATTCTGCGTCTCCCTCTCTGCCCCTTCCCCGCTCATGCTCTGTCTCTCTCTGTCTCTCAAAAATGAATAAACCTTAAAATATATATATATATATATATATATATATATATATATATATATAAATTCCCCTCAGTCCTGCTTGAAAGCTAGTCAATTTTTTTCCAAGCTCATTTCTTTCTTGTAGTTACTTATCAAATGTGGATAATAGCAGCCAACTCATACCACAAATATTCTGCCTCAAAAATTTCCCAGCCTGTGCTGTCAGTGCACTTGGCACATTCTTTTGCCTTCCAAGTCATTGCAGTCAGTGGTTGTATCAAATGTTTTGTTTCTATACAATATAGGTTGTCATTTTTCCAGCTTCTTATTACAGTTTTTTATAGTTTCCTCTACTTACTACATGATCCCAAGTCAAATGATGCATTTTTAAAGGATTTTGACAGCAGAAGGCCATTGCTGGTGTAATTTCTATATTAATTAGCAATTACCACATTAATGATGGGTGATAAGCCTCACACTCAAACCCAAACATCAGAGGCTCAAACAACAACTGTTTATTTTCATAGTGATGGTCCCATCAATTGGGTGAATTGGCTGAAATGGCACTACTTCAGGTCATGGGGGGAATTGGTTCTAGGCCTCCAGTTAGGTTCAGTTTTGTTCCAACAATGTCTTCATTCTTTGAAAAATGACAACTTACAACATATTTTTTATACAGAATGGCAAGAGCTCCAGGACGCAAGTAAGACACACAGCACGTTTAAAGTCTCTGTTTTCATCAAGTCTACCAACATTTAATTAACTAATGCAAGTTAGTCACATGACTAAGCCTAACATCAATTGGGTGGGGGGGGCACCTGGGTGGCTCAGTTGGTTAAGCATTGGACTCTTGATTTTGGCTCTGGTCATAATCTTACAGATTGTGGGTTTGAGCCCCAGGTCGAGCTCTGTGCTCATAGTGCAGAACCTGCTTGAGATTCTCCCTCTCCCTCTCTCTCTCTGCCTTCCTCCCCACTCATGCTCTCTCTCTCTTTCTCTCGCTCTCTCTCTCTCTCTCTCTCAATGTAAATAATTAAACTTAAAAAAAAAAACATCAATTGGGTGGAGGTCATTTTTCTACCCATAGTTACACAGCATGCATATTACAGTAGCAGGGGAGTGGGAATCAAGAATTGAGAACTGTTCGATCTAGCACACATGCAAACAAGAAAATATCAACTAGTATAAATGCTGTTAAGGAAAAAAAGTAGAGTAGTGTTTGGAGACTGCCCAGAAAAGCGTTAAGAATAGTTTCTTGGAGATGACATTTAAACTGAGGCTGAATGTCTTCCAGGCAGAGAGAATAGAGTGTAAAGACCTGGACGCAGGGATGAGCTTGGTGTGATGGAGGAACTGAAATAAGACCATGGGGAGGATGGTAGGAGATGCGATCGATGAAGCAGGTAGAGGCCAGGGTATTTAGACTTCTGTTATAATTACTGCTATATGCCATATCATACCAGACATTTCGGAGGATTATTTACCAAAATGCTGAAAATACATTGTTTGTGAGTTTTACTGGCTGTCATGATAACCCATGAATAGGGTAGCTGAATTCAACCAGTCTGGAAGGTTTTATACATTGAATTGTGTAATCATTTCTAAATGATTTACCCTTTCACTGGGTCTTATTGGAGTGTTGGCCTACTAAGTTGTTTCAATGGGAACAACTGAAAATGCTAAGAATTCTTGACTAGAGAGGTACCAGCTAAAATACTCAAGAGAGAAAATGGTGGCCTCTGAAACTGGCTTCTTAACAACTCCAGGTATTTATTTCCCCCTGGGCTTCTTAGAGCTAAATGGAGATATAAAGGCATTGGAGCCTCCTTTCTCCCCTTACTCTCACTCTTGGGAAAAACCTCATATTCCTTTGCTCCCCAGAGGGTTTTCTAGATCTGAAATAGCAACAGCTCTGATTGCGGGTGATATCTCTTCCTGGGGAAGTTATGTGCTGGCACTCTGGACAGGGTGGCGACCTAGGGTGTAAACTCTAGAAGTATAGCCCACGCCCTTGGGAAGTTCATGACTAATCAGAGTGAAGGATGACTTTAACTGTGGTCACATGCAAAGTTGGTTGTAAGTACCTCCAAATTTCACTAAACCAGAAACACAAAGATTCTAAACACGCAAATTTCCCAAATCATGAGGTCTTGAACACTTCCTAGAAAAGACCATTGATCTTTGTCCTATGTAGAAAATGTTGTTCAAAATTGGTATTCAATTAACAAGATTTTCTTCTGTCCTCATCTTTCTCAAGACTTAAAGAAAAGAGAACCATTCCCTTTTCAAATACATGAAAAAAGTAAATCAAAACCAGTGACAGGGACAACCTTCCGCTGTCCCTGGGTTATAATGACACCTCTATAGGTGTGCCCTTGATTTCTATTAAGAACGACCAGCTAAACAAGTGAAACCCACAGCTGTAAATTTTCACCGCAGCATCTTTTAGCAAGAAAGGGGCTGTGTCTGGATGAATCCGAATATGCCGGCTGGCAGAGCTCAGACACAATAAGGCGGTTTTTCAGGAGAAAGAAATGTGACAGTGTTTATTTCACACGCATTTGTTTGTCAGACTTCAAAGCACTGGACAGAGATCAGTTAAGCATTGCCACCTGTCCCATAGGCTGCGCCTCATTTTCAGGTGGGTCTCTGAGGTCATTAGCACTGAGGCAGCTCATCCTCTGTTCAGCTCCTGTGCCACAAGGTAGGATAGGAATCCCGCCAGGAGGAGGACGTGGGTCCTGGCTCCTAACCATCCCCGCTGGACTCCAGCTGCCAGAACCGCCCAAAGAAGAGAGTGTGCCGCCTGGCCTGAAGAAAGCTCCCAGCCCAGGAGAGTGGCAGGTTAAAAGCCTATAGGATGGTTCAATCAAAGGCATTGCCTTCCTCTGTCCTGTGCCGCTATTGTACGTGGGAACACATGCTGCTAGGAGACAAAGAGGACACACGTTTATTTTCAAGCGTAGGACTTTGGAACCACTTGGGAAGAATATTCTTGATTGAGAACCAAAACATTCCATGATGCTTAACAAACCTGCAAATTGAAAAATCAGCATCGGCCTGTGCAGCCAGGAAGCAGGAGAAGGACCTATACCCTGAAAAAAAAATTCAAAATATTCCTTAAATGATATTTGTGTGCATTTGCAAAATTACCGCTTTCTGAATCAAAGTCTCAAGCTGTTTTCATCTGAGAACATATGTTGTGCCGTTAGACAATATCTCAGCTGCCGCCGCCCATGACATACCCCGCCGCATTGCATAATGGACAGTCCCGTGAAGAAGGCGCTGCGGCTCAGTCAATGCCCCTGTAATAATATTTTAAAATAAATGATATGCATCATTAAATCACCGAGGATGACTAACTCAATTTTAGAAAACCCACAACTCCAGCAATCATAGTTACAGCTCTGATTTGAATATTTTCACTTTCACCTGAGCAGCCAGTGGGAGCCAGTCAAGCAGATTCGCATCCAGGCTGTACTCTCAAAGGAGCAGGAAGGAACCCGTGATTATGTAGTTACAGTAACGTCGGCATCATGCCTCCTGTCCGCCTGGGCTTTTTAGACTTTTCCTTCCTCCCTTCTTGCCTTCTTATTTACATATCACAGGCATCCTCTTTGTAAAGTTATTTTAAATAATTTATTAGATTGATCTTTTTAAAATTCTACCCTGGCTAAATGTCATAAGGAGAGAGAGAGAGAGAGAGAGAGAGAGAGAGAGAGAGAGAGAGTCTTCTAAACTTATTTAAAGGTTTCTACTGGAGTAGGCCAGTTACCTGCTTCACTGCTGATATTCTAAAAATACCTCCATGTCCGTACTATTATCCATTCTTCACGTCCAATTGCTCTGTTATGGTAATAGTCAGAAGCACACCATGCAGTAATTACTTACAGCTGACTGAAGAAAAGAATATTCAACTCCCCCACTGTTCCACTAGAAGGTCTTTATGCACTATTAACTCATTCCTGTTTATTAATACTCTACTGGTAATTCAGACTGCTGCCTCTCAGGTTTGTAATAGGAGGACTATTAAACAGCAATTACTGACCATATGGGTTGGTGAATATTTGTTGTGGTTTTTTTTTTTTTTTTTGGTGGGTTCCTCCCCCACCCCCTTCCAACTTGTTTTTTAAGAAGCCATATTACAACATGGTAAAAGTAACATCGCATCTGCATAAGATTAACAGGCTTGGCAATATTTCTCCCTTAGAAAATGCGCATTTATTCCCAGATTATCATTGCTGGCTTAGGAGGACAAGATCATGGGAGAATGAGGGAGATATGGAAGACTGTGTACGTGTGGGAAGACCCCTGCCTTGGAAGATATTTTGGCTCTTATCTTCCCTATGTCTCTCGGTAGGCTGTTTTCTCTTACTGCCTTTAAGAGGCACTGACCCGTCCTCAAATCCTACAAAAATAAGCAACATGTATTGAGGAATCCAAATGGAACACCCTTTTCCCTTTCAAGTTCCCCCAAGCATTTGGAAGTAGCCACTTTAAATTTTAACATTTCGTAAGTGCATCTCCCAAAGAGCAAGTATATATAGGACCCTGGGAGATGGCGAAAGGCCCCTCCTGGGCAAGGGATGGCTTGAGTAGTGGGTTCAAGTGGGGCAAGCAGTTGGAAAAGGAAGATTATGGTAATAATAATTCGTGCCTCTCTCACAGGTAGTGAGCTCTGAGCACGTGACAAGCATTAGAAGCATTCAAATGGAGATGCATCTTCCAGATAAACAGGAGCCCAGGAGCTGATCTCCATGCAGAAGATGATGAGTTGAGATCCTGCCCAGGTAAGTCGCTTGGCGGGCCGCCCCACGGAGGCAGGGGCAGAGACGTATCCGGGCTCTCCACACAGCCAGCTTTTGCTCCAGAGCAGCCAGCCTCCTTAGTGCTCCGTGGGCTTTCTCTTCCACTTTCTCTCCTTTCCCATGAGGGCCATTCTCTGTGTCCAAACCCTTTTAGGCCTTCAACAAACAGGTCAAACCTCTGAAGACTCCAGCTTGCCCCAATCTCACCCTTTCCATTCTGCCAAGTGAATTGAATTTATTGTTTACCTTTGGTAGGTGATCGTTGCTGGCTTAGCACTCTCCCTTTGTTACCTGCTGCTGTTGTGTGTGTGGGAGTGCTTTCTCTCAGACACACTCTAAATCCTTGAAGACAGGCGGCATGTTCTTTAAACTTTTCTTCTATTTATCCCTGCACCTCGTTTGTTAGTGGACATTCAGTTGGTGTTGAGCAGAGGTTGGAAGAATTCAATGGAAATAAGGAGAAGAAAACACTAGTCGCTAAATTTTCTTCCTTTATGGAGGTCTAGGAGTTACAGTTTCTGTGTGAAGTATGGAAAAACAAACAAACAGTAACAAAAATAAACAACAAAAACAAAATGACAAATATCAGCCCCAAAGCATAATAGTACCAAACTAATGCATAACATATAATTGACGTTCATTGAAATGAATTAAATATGTTAAATCAGGTCAGAGCTTCTTCACAGTGGGTCTAAACCCTGAGCAAATCTGCACTTCGTCCATGACCTGATTTGAACTAGAATCCTGGATTGCCCATTGCCTGGATGATCCTCAAGGGGAAGGGGTGCTTCTCGCAGAATCTCTGTGGTGAGCACCTTTGAAAAATATAGCACCATAGGCTCAGCCTGCCCCCAAATGTTTCATGGATTAAAGGACCTAGTAGGCATCTTAGAGATTAGCTACTCTGGTGGATTTCCAAAGTGATTGTGTTTGTTTTTATTACTGTTGTTTTTAAAGCAGAATTTATTTTTTCCAGTTAAGCATGATGCAGGATACTGATGCAGATTAAGATAGAACAGCTCTGGTTGAAGTCAGGTTGAGAGCTATGGATGCCCAATTTGATAACTCAGCTGATAGAGCCACAGAGGCCCTTCTAGGAGACCCTATTGTTCCTATATGAAGATATATGAACATTATATGGAAAACACTTTTTTACTCCAGCCCTCTTTTGATACATATGTGTAGACTGAATGCCTAATTTCAAATCCACACAATTAGAGAGCGGTGGAATTATCCCTGGAGTTCAATCTCTTGGATAATCAGCCAATTTTTTTTCCTGTATTCCCCACCTGTGCTAATGGGTTACATCTTTGCCAGCAGCAGGCCACTGTTAGTAGCTATGCACGGGACACTGGAGGACCAACACGTTGGGCCTCCTCTTAAGACAGAGCTGAGCCAGGTTTGAAGTCCAATGAGTCCAGGCGAATTGGCTGGAGTAAGCAGAAGCCTTTGACGACCCTAAATGCCAAACACATGTGGTGTGGAGGTGGCTCTCTCCTACTTGGCCTCTCCTGGACTTCATGATTAAACTTTCGGCACTGGCCTCAGCTCAGTTTGGGGGCTGCACATTTGCCTGGTCCTTGGTCACACTTGTGTACCCATTTCAGTCCAGCCTGAGTTGAGTGGAACTACCACAGAGACTTGCTGAGGGTGCTGGAAATTATGCTTCTGCTCACAGCATCATATAGGTTATGCTATCATCTTTTATAGTGTTTAAGAATTGTGCGGCAAGGGGGTGGGAGTATCCATATTGCAGACCACCCTTTCACTCTTTCACGGATAGAGGCAGCAAGACATAGAAAACAAAACAGCGTGGGGGCTCAGGGCACCTGTATTCTGGACCAGATTTTTCACTGGTTAGCTGCATGTCTTAGGGACATATTATTTAACTTCTCTGTACCCCCATGTCCTCATCTGTAAAACAATGCCTTCTGGCCTAGATTTGCTTCTAAAATATATTTGGCTTTACTGGGCCATCAAAAAAATATCTATAATGGTCTTTATATAGTACCTCTATGTTAAATTGTATTAAAATAAAACAAATGATTATGAATAGTCACATTATGAATAAAATGCTCCTCTATGCCAAGAATTTTAAATTCGGCTGCATGACAAAAACATTTATTTCTGATATCAGTGAAAACTCGAGATAAGTCAGTAAAGATGGTATTAAGCCTTGTAAATATCATCCAACTGTGACTTGCAACTGTGGAGCTCTCCCCATGGGTGAGAACATCTGGGCAGTCTGTTGGCTTCGTTTCAGGCTTTCACTTATTCAGCGCATACTCACTTGTTTCCTATGCTATCTCATTCTTCAATTCATAAACATTAAGTTGATGCCGTTGATTCATTCAAGAAATGCCACTCAATGCATCTTTAAGTAAGAACCTGCTGCATCTGCAACAGTGGTTTAATAAGAATAAAATGGTGAGTCCCTGACTGTGAGGGGCTAACACTCTCACTCAGGAGGGACAATGTATATGATAAAAAGATGAATAGCTTTACGTGACAGTGAGTGATTAGGGTCCAAGAGAAGGATAGAGGCTATAAGGGTTGGAAGTTGGGGGGGCACTGGTTATGTGGCTAGTATGGACCGGAAGGGTTCTAGCATGCCTCTGGTTATTCCTTGACGCGTGCTATTAGCACAGGTGGAGAGGATGAGAGAGGTCACTTAGGTAGGGGAACAGTATGTGCAAAAAGCAGTGAATTGGAGAAGATTAAGAGGTGTATGAGTTTAGTGTAGATCTCCATCTGGAGAAAAGGGTTTCCGTAAGAGATTAGCGGAAGCAGTGAGTACAGAGTCTTGCATTTTGGAGAGGTAAGGAAAGTCAGGCAAAGACTTTTGGCTATCATCTCACTGGCAGAGAGGTTTGTTTTGCTTGTTTTGTTTGGTTTTGTTTCTTTATAGGTTGTTTTAGTCAACGGAAATGTTTTTATTAGTGAAATCACAGAAGAGTCCTCAGGACCAACACAGAAAGAAAAAGGGAGACTGCAGAAAACCACTGGGGAGTCAGGTGAGACAAGGGAGAGATTTTAAAGCCTCAGAAAACATGACTGAGGCAGCAGAGCTTGGAGGGCCTGTGGCAAAGGCAGAGAGCACACAGAGCCTCCATTTCGGGGTTTGGTTTCTCTTGCTCTGGTTACTGTGGGCTAGAAGGTAGTGTGGGGTACACAAGGAAATGTCTGGAGGAAGGCACTGGAGAAAGAGAAGAATAAAAGGAAGAAATGGGGAGGGGATAGATAGAGACAGAGAATCAGACAAGAGTAAGGGATGAAAGGAACAAAGAGCACATGGTCAATGAGGTTTCGGGAGACAAAGGAAATTAATCAAAATCATTATGTGACAGGTTGGAGTTCAACTCACAGATTCAGGTTTGCAAGTAAATATGACCATTTTTTTTGTAAATTTATTCTTCTCTGTCAAGGCCCTGTTTTGCAGGAGACAGTCATGTCAGCTCAATGTCTGTAACTTCCTCCCATCAAATCCCTGAGGTGGTCTCTCATTTGCAGGACCTTCGGTGGTACCGAGGTGATGGAGGTGGCTGGAGGGGTTGGGGCCTCTGCCCTTGGTTGCCATCTGTCCGCTGGGCATGTACCAATCCTGCCAGTCACCAATCCATACAGACCACCCCTGAGGCAAGCTTTCGTTCTTGCCTATCAGGCCTTCAGGGCCTCCCAGGGCTGCTTCCATGCTCTTCTCCCCCACTGTAGAATCATGGTGCCTGTGCCATGCTGGGGGTGGGGAAGTTCACAAGCCCATTGGCCTGAAAGGACCACGGAGTGCCATCTTCCCAACAGAATTGCTCTATCCCTGGAGGGCTCTTCCTTGCTTTCATAAAACAAAGGTATCTGGGTTTTTGTCCCCCTGCCATCCCCCCACCCCCAGAGACCCAACCCTGCAGTAGGACCAGTCTGTTTCTACTCCAACTGTCCTCCCGCCCTACAAATGTAGGCAATTGTCTCTGTTATTGAGCACATCCCATTTATGATGAGGCTGAAACAATTTATAGGTGGGGAAAATGACATAGAGGGTTATGTGACTTGCTCAAGGTCACACACCTTGTCAGTGAAAAAAATGAATAAAAATGAAATATGCTAGCTTAACCTCCTTTTTCTTTTCCTTCCACTTTCCCTCCTTTCCTTTTCTCTCTGTTCTCTCTCTTTGTTACTTTCTTTCTCTTCTTTCCTCCTGGTCCCCAGAAGGACTTATTACGTGCCAGATAGCATATAGGTACTGGGTATACCATAGCAAACAAATGAAACATACTGCTTTCATGAATTGTGATTCTTATAGGGGAGATGGACATTGTGCACGTGCATACACAGACTCATAATGTAAATTGTGGTCAGTATTCTGCTCACTCTGGCAGCACATATACTAAAACTGGAACAATACGGAGGCTGGCATGGCCCCTGTGCAAGGATGACAGGAAAATTCATGAAACATTCCATATATTTTAGGGAACAGACCAATGGTTACCAGAGGTGGGTGGGGGGATGGGTTGAATGGGCAATGGGGATTAAGAAGGTGCACTTGTGGTGAGCACTGGGTGTGGTATGGGAGAGTTTCAGCACTGTGTTGTATACCTGAAACTAATATTATACTGTATATTAACTAACTGTAATTTAAATAAAATGTAAAAAGATAAATTGTGGTCAGTACTGTGACTTCTATGAGAAAGCACAAGGGGGAACTTAATTTAGGTTAGGCAATCAAGGAAGATCTTTCTAAGGAAGACACATTTGAGCTCAGAACTCAAAGACAGGGATGAGAGCATTCCAGGTAGAAAGAATGGCATAGGCAAAGACTTGATATGTTCACAGAGCTCAAAAACACTTGTGTGACAGAGGTACTTCAAAAAGGGAAAATGGAACAAGATGTGGTTGGAGGAAGCGACAGGATCAAAGTCTATAGGGCTATTTTAGGCAAGTCAGAAATTTGGATTTTATTTTAAGCTTAATTGAAAATCAACTTAAGCAGTGGAATGACATAATCTGATTAACATTTAAAAAACTCTTCCGGCTGCTCTGTGGAAAATGAATTGAAGTGAGGATGGATGGAAAAGGAGAGAGTAATGGGAGTTGGGGTCTCTTCAGGTTCCTGGGAGAGATGATGTGGCTTTGGACCAGGGTCCTGCAGGTGCAGATGGAAAGAAATGGAAGAATCAGGTCATGTCGTTGGAGGAAGAGTTGACAGATAATTGGATTTCAAGTGTTAGGGGGACAGATGTCCCAGGTTTCAGACATGAATGACTGATTATATGTGGTTCTATTTACTGATGAGGAAGACTAGGAAAAGAATAGGTTTGGATGAGAAGAGTTTGGTTTCCTGTGAGAAGATGTTTCATCTTGCGGTGTTGTGACTGTAGCAGAGACAAAGGTGGACACTAACGCAGTGTTTCCAGTTCCTGAGCATGAGAAAGAAAACGTTTACTAGCATCCCTTGTCCTCAATGGAAATCTTTCAACCAAGTTCAGGAAAATGAATTTTCAGGGAAATAATGTCATTTTCTGTCCAAGTCATGTGACCATCCCGCCTCTTTCTGTAGCAACTTTAGAGGCAGCCTTTTCTAGATGGCACAGCTGAAAGATGATGGAACCTTTTTAGCCTGGGTTCCCGAGTGACTGCCTCAGAGCTCTCTGCTCACCCTCAGTGTATGCTTCATATGAGTGGGGATATGCTGAGATTGTGAGGATCGATTGTGAACTCTTCAGGAATTTTCCAAGCTGCTTATTGGGTACAACCACTATTAAAAATTAAAAAAGGAAAACTTAGAGAGATTATGTTACAAACAAAGGTAATATGTATCCAACACATATCCCTTCCCAATTATTTTACCAGATTCATCTATACTCTTGAGGTGTTTAGGTCAATTGTATTCATGTGGTAAATAACACAGGATGGTGTGATGCTATGCATCTCTCTTTCCCACTCTGTGTTCAACGGCATTGCGTTGGGAGCCCAAACTCAGCCATGGTGTGGGCATTTATACCTTGAAGGTCAACACATGCTGTAAATCAGGGCTTGAAGAATTGCTGCGTTGATTATTTAGACATATGAAAATGGTGAGAAAAATGCCAGAAATACAGATTAACAGTACTTTGGCCGTGTAGCTGTTACATTGTGAATAGCATTCAAAGTTAAGAAAACATTCAAAACTATTATCTTATTCAGCAAAGAAGTTGCCAATGCCATTGACAGTGAAGCTCTAAGAGTCATCTTGACAGTTTCACTTTTGTCTAACTTGTCAATGGAAACAGGTTATTGAATCAGAGATGGAATAAACAGGTGTGGTTTTTGTTTGTTTGTTTGAATAGCAAGAGTGAGTGATGCGTTTCTATGCTCTCTATAGACGGTCTTTATAGCCATGGGTTTGTTTGCCTTTTTTTATTTTTTGATATGGGGTAAAACACTTAACAGTCTCAACAAAATCCTGTGCTGGGACACCAGTAGAGCTACATGAATTCAGGGTAAGGAAGGAAAACCTCTCTCTCTCTCTCTCTCTCTCTCTCTCTCTCAGACCCAGCATCTAACTCCTCACGACCTGTTGTTCATTCTACTTCCTAAAGTCTCTCAACTTAGTTTTCTGTGCTCTCTCTCTCTGCTGACGTTGCCCTATTTGAGCTCTTCATCATAGTTTGCTGAGCTCAAAATAGTTCCAGGGTGTCCCTCTGGGTCTTCCGCCACATTGCTGCTGGAGGTATTTACTTTAAAATGATGAAACTGGATTCAGGGATTCCACAAGTGTGGGATAGAGATGTGGTAGAATATTATTCATCCATGAGAAAGAAGGAGAATTCCACTGTTTGTACTAACGTGGATGGACCTTAAGGGCATTATGCTGAGTGAAATAAGTCAGAGAAAGACAAACACTGTATGATGTCACTTGTATGTGGAATGTAAAAGAGCCAAACTTAGAAAGACAGAGTAGAGTGGTAGTTACCAGGGGCTTGGGAAAATGGAGCGATATTGGTCATAGGTTGTAAGCTTCTGGTTATAAGGTTAATAAGTGATGAGGTTAATAAGTTTGGGAATCTAATGTACAGCATGGTGATTATAGACAATAATACTGTATTGTATACTTGAATGTTAAAAAGAGAATGATCTTAAATGTTCCCACCAGAAAAAAAAAAAAATAGAAGAAGAAGAAAACAGCAATGTGACACAATGGGGGGGGGGGGGAGTAGATAATACTATGGTGGTGATTATTTTACAATTTGTAAACATATCAAATGAACACATTGTAAAACTTCAACTTAGACAATGATATGTCTCATTTACGTTTCAATAAAGCTATCAAAAATTAATTTAAAAAATAATAAATACCGGTCCTCCTGGTCCAAAAGACAGTATCTGGACAGTTCAGCATGTATACAAGGCCCTTGACCATGTGTCCTTGTCCTACTCTCACACCTTCACTTCCATCTCTGTTACTCCTTCATACAGCCCCTGCCATGAGTGACATCACCACTTGCTGGTCGCTGAACATGCCATGCACTTTCACACGTTCATCCCTTGGGGTGCCTGGGTGGCTCCATCAGTTAAGCGTCCAACTCTTGATTTCAGCTTATGTCCTGATCTCTCAGTCTTGAGATCAATCCCCGCACTGGGCTCTGTGCTGAGCGTGGATCCTACTTGGGATTCTCTCTCTTCCTCTCTGTTTGCCCATCCCCTGCTTGTGTATACACATGCTCTCTCTAGATAAATAAGTAAACGGCAACAAAAAGTCTGTCACTTGCCCCACTTTTCTGCCTGTAATCTCATTATTTAAAGCCCGGTCAAATGTTACCCTGTCATTTAAGTCTTCCTAAGTCTCTCCAAGTTGTGGTCCTGCCAATGTGTCCCTAATGCTCTTCCGTCTGTGCCTCTGTTGAGCAGAACATTGTCTCATAATCAGTCAGGTGGGTGTCTGACTGGTCCACCAGCCTTGAGGGCAGGCCCCTCAGGTAGCCCAGTGCTCAGCACAAAGCAGACACTCAAATTTTTTTGGATATTTTTTTTCCATGTGATTTGCATGGAATTAGGAACCTTCAATGATGTCATCTACAGCCCTGAAATGAAGTACCATTTATTGAAAAGCCCAGGGCCCCTGACCAACTTGCTAAGTAGTGGTTTGCCTAAAATGAACTGCATATGTGGCAGCTTTTCCAAGGTCTTTATCACAAGTCAGGCAGGATATACCACTGACTTATATGAAGGCATTTCACGGTACACATCTGGACATTTTTTCTTCATGCCAGGAGATTCCCAGAGCACAGTTAGGTTTGATGAACATTCTCATATGCATGTGTCTAATTATATGCTGAACAATTGATCAATTAATTTGTTGCAATTTAGACAACTTACTCTAATGTCATGTTTGTTGTTGTTTTACTATTTTAAAAAGTAGTAGATCCAGAATGATCCTTGGGAGTGAGAGCTCAATGCTCTCTAGTCCATAAAAAGTGAATGGTATCATAAGAGTGTTACATCCAGGCTCTTCTCACTGATATATGCTCCTCCACACTCATGCATAGGGTCTGAGTTTCCAGACATGTGGTATTAGATAGTTAAAGCACATTGATGTTAATTTGTGAAAAAGTGTGACTAATGTAGCCATGCTATATGACTATGTATGTGTGTGTGTGTGTATGTATATAGTATATCGTGTGTGTGTGTGTATGTGTGTGTGTGTGTGTGTAGTATATCTAACCCAAGACTAGATTTAAGAAGAAGCAGACAAAATGGGATTTGTTCCCACGTATTAGTTGCATGACTTAGTGTTATGGGCTGAATTGTATCCTCCCAAAATTCATATGTTGGAGTCCTAACCCCCAGTACCCATGGCCCACAATTCAGAGCCTGTTCCTTTAGGAAGGATATGAAATCATTGCTAAATATTAGCTTTGAAGGCATAAGAGGAAAATGGTTGTTATTTTCCCTTCTTCTCTAGAAACCCTACTGAATCCCATTAAGAAGAAAGTTCAGCTATTATAATAGAAAACTATGTGAAATGGCCTTTTCTAGAATAGCAGATATCAGTGCTTTGAGATGTATGGCGTCAAGAGCACTGTATATTTTGTGGCATATAGATTATAGATAACAAGTGAATAAATAAGGAATCTTGTATAAGAAATATGTTTACACCATCCGAGGTACTTATTAATAATGATCTTTTTTACCAAATAGTTCCAAAAATTGTTACTAACATCGATCACAGGACACAGTTTGTAAATTTTCAACCACATTTATGCCTCTTGCCTATATTTGATCCCTGTGATAAATAAGGTGGATTTTTCCCCCATGCAATAGAAATAAATAGGACCCCAGTAACTTTTGACATTTGCCATAGATCAAATAACAATTTGGAGCCAGAGGAATGACTAGAGCCTTCACCTTTGTAACAATCTTTAAGATCTAGGGAGAGACAAGAGCTGCCTAACCGTCCTTTACACATGTTGATTCATTCCAGTTTGGGTTGTTTTCACTGTAAAATTTAGGAAGACAGTGTGTAAAATGGTCCCTGGGCTTTGGTGAGATTTCTCAAAGGCAGTCTGAGGTCCATGTTAGCAGTATGTACCATCAGGATGAGAATAACAACCAGTATTTCACAGTATGTGCTCACTCCGATATCCAGATTCTTATACGGTCTTCCAATTTGGGCCAGTTTGACATCCTAACAAAAGGTAGTTTAGTCACCTTGTAAATGACTTTATGTAGGTTATTCTTACAGGATGTAGCTCTACGGAGCAGAGAAAACAAACTTGAACATAAACAATGCCGGAGCAGGTGTTCTAGCCGTTGGAGAAAAGTCATTAGAGTGACATTACTCAATCACTTTGTTTCCCTTATAATAATATATTATTTATTAGAAGCTTTGCTTTTTTTTCTCTCTGTGTCACTTTTTATAAATTTCACATCTAACATTTTCCCCCTTTGGGTGTGCCACAGCAGAAGCAAGTTATGCTTGCAGAAGGTGAGCCAGAGAAATTTTAATCCTGTTTTGACTAAACCTCTTCCCTAAGCTTATTTAGAAACCAACAGAACATTTAGCAAGACACTGCTGATATATATATATATATATATATATATATATATATATGTATATATATATGTATAATTTTTTTTGTCTTTTATTTGGGTTTCTCAAATCCGAAATGTTGCATTTCAGAGCTTAACGAAAATTAAAACAAAAGCAAAAACAAAACCTATTCCTCATGTCCCTCCATTGGAAAACATGAAAGGAAGAGGAGCTGCATTAAATGATTCTATGAACACCTTAATAAGCACACCAGACCCAGATATTCGTGGTAGTGCATTTTCTTTCAGTGTGGAAAGAGCAGTGATACTGTGGAATGTTTTCCCCTCCACATACCAATTGAGAGTAAAAGGGATTCTATTTTCTAGGTATCTTATTTAGTAAAATTAAGCAAATCTTCTGGATTTAAAGCCTTCAAGTGAAGACAATAGAGTGTGTTAAGTAGCCAGCTAATATTCTGCTAAAAACCTGACAACCCTCAGGGAGGCCTCATAGAGTGTCTATTATTGGATTGTGAGTCTCATCCGACATGTTTTTGATTTGGATAACTCCAATTCTACCCCATTCCCTCGCCATTTCAAGCAGCACTATCGCAGTTCAGGCAATCAACAGAGACCTGGAGGAAGAGAACATTAGATCTGCTCTTGGGAACACAGGGGAGACAGCATGTTAAAACTGGGGCATTCGCCTCCAAATTGGGGCATGTGGTGCCCTTACAGAGAAGACTCTCCTCAGAAACTTCCTGTCATTCCCTCGAGACTGTATCAAGTTATCTTGGATATGACACTATGAAAATGCTACAGATGCAGCAGGAGAAATAATTTTTTTTTCCTAAGATGATTATCGCAAACAAAGAATTCATGTCAAAAATAAGTAAACTTATCTGAGGAGTTTAATAAGCACTGGCTGGTGGAAGGAGAGGGAAGGTGAAACTTGGAAATTTTGTACTTCCTACGTGTTCATCTTCTGTAGTCTGGCTTGGGTGAGTAGGGTCACTTAGAAAGGAAAGTAGGCCAAAATGAGAAGCAGACAATAAAAAGGAAATTTTTATCAGGAAGTTTCCTGTATTATTGATAGTGTCATTGCTAGCATCTAGTGTTTCCACTGGAAACATCAAATATGCAAATAAAAAGGTGCTCATGAGCACAGTCACTTCACAATTAGCCACACTGAGGGAAGACAAAAATTCTTGGGGATTTTGGGAAGTAGAGAGAATACATACACTTAAATAGATAATTTTTCATTACTTTTGGCTCCTCTTGGCATTGAGACATTGCCAATGTCTCACAAGGGCTTACAATTTAGGGAATAGGTTGGATAAAAACGAACAGGTAAAATATAGTGTATAATGAGTGTATATAAATGCCATCCAAGGCCAGTATGATTATTGCAGCTTCCATTACAATCAGCGAACATTTACTATCTCTTCATAATGGGCCAGGCAAAGCTCTAAGTCCCCTCCTACGACAAGTTACTTAAATCCCCATGACAATGGGAATTGCTATCTCCATTTTACAGAAAGTGGAACTAAAGCACAGAGAGGTTGAGTAACTCGCTCTTAGGACCATGGTGCCAATAGCAGAACTAGAATCCAAAGTACATGTTTATGGTTCTTCACAAAGATGACCCTGTACTGCAACTGTACTGGGAGAGCAAAATGGAACTCAGGCCTGAATGGAAAACCTATATAGCAAACAGGCTGTACATGGCTCACTAGCTTACCTGTGGTGTATTATGTTTGAAGGGTTGCCTAATTGATGGTTTAGGAATAAGTCAATTCTAGAAATAGTTTAGGAATACGTGGTTGAACAAATAATGGTATAATACCATGCTCACTATAATACATTACATGTGCTTTTTATTCTTTCTTTTTAAAGTAAGCTAATTGCCGTCATGAACAATTGGTCATACTAGGTACTTTGGCCCAGGTACATTGATTTGAAAACCATCTCATTGAAGTACTGGGACATTCCACTTTTAAATCTCCAGCTCTCATTCTGACAGGTTTTGGATAGGGATTGTATGGAATTCATCCTAAAAAAATGTCCTATTTCATTGAAGATGTTACTAAGAACTGTGCCTAAATGTCGTTTGTCTTCTAGAAAACACAGTAAAGAGAAGAGCTCAAGGATTTTAGAGAAGGTTTGGCACATGATGATGAAGGAATAGGTCTTGGGGGAAATGAAGGGACTTTCTCATCCCTGGTTCACCTGAATGTGCACCATACAGTCCAGTGAAGGTGACAAGAAAGGATGGTATTTGTGAAATGCACCCATGCAGTGACATCCTCACCTCTCTAACACTGATGCCATTGTAGATGTTTTTTCCAGCCCTCTTTTCGCTATCCACACAGCATGATGTACCTTGGCAGGGCTTTTACCTAATTTTTCACCCTCAAAGATGCTGAGATGGAGCTGAGCATATGGTACAAACAGAATGAATGGCAGAAAATAAGTGCAAGGAGAAACATTTATTTAACCTCAGGAAGACAAAGAAGTCTTTGGTAAATTGGTATAGAACTATTGGATCATTCTTCACGTGATTGTTCCTTCTTAATTTTAGTAAAATATTTCAGTTTGGGGGAAATATCGTTCCTCACCAATAAGATATAAAAGGAGAACAACTTGGGGCACCTGGATAGCTCAGTTGGTTGAGTGTCTGATTCTTGATTTTGGCTCAGGTCATGATCCCAGGATCATGAGATTGAGCCCTGCATCAGGCTCCATCCTGAGCATAGAGCCTGCTTAAGATTCTCTCCCCTTTTCTCTCTCTCTCTCTTTCCCCCTCTGCCCCCTGCCCTACTCACATGCTCTTTCTCTCTCTAAAATTAAAAGAGAGAACAACTTTAACTATTTGCAGCTCTTCCTTTAGAATTTCATGCTAATGTTGCCTCTCTCCCTCCTCTTTATATTTCTTTGTATGCAAATAATTCTTGCATATTTCTTCCAATGTATTTTTCATGAAGAAAACATAATAGGAAAGTGGAAAATCAAAGGTAAGCAGAACAGATCAAGGCAGAGCTTCACCTTTCTCCATGAAGTGCTTCTGAACTTCTTTAGATGTAATGCTCTTGAAGGCAAGAAACATGTCTATTTTATCTTTGTTTGTATCTGCAACATATTAGGTACACAGCAAATTATCTGACTGTATCAATTAATGAACAAACAAGAATGGATGAAGAAAGTAGATGTTTTTGTAAGGCGCTCAAGGAAGATTTATAGAACATTTTGGAAATAGGCCCACTTTGTTTCTGAAGGAAATTTTACTTTCAAATTAAAAAAAAAAAAATTTACCCAAATGAGATTTTGGGGGATTTCATGTGATTAACTCTTTACATTATCTTGTAGTAATTATACAGAAATCTCTATTTATGTAAACATGGTGAATGCATCATAACACTAGAATAAGTGTACAAATACTGCATGTCAAATTAGGTTATAATCACTTTCAAGGGACGTGATTTCCTAGTTAAACAGATTCGTTTACATCTTGTGAAATAAAAAATAAGTGAAAATAACTATATAAAATCAGGCTTACAGCTGGACAGATCTTCTTGGCAATGGTCCAGGCATTGAGCGGGGGTGTTGTCGGGGGGGTGGGGAAAGCCCCTCCAGCTGAAGGATTCTCAGGAAGACCAAGATGACTCTGTAGGCTCGGCCCAGAGAGGGGCCTTGGGCTGCTGTCCTGACTGCTGTCTGTCCCTGGCTGTCTGTGGGGAGGTGGGCTGTCTTCACATTTCAGATGAGACTCTCTACTGGGAGGGGTTTGGGAAGGGGTGGGGGAGGGAATGGAAAGTTGCTTGGTAGAGGAGAAAATGAAGTCAGTTCAACATTTCACCCATAGGTAAAAAGCATAACACAATAAGTCAGAGACCCTCTAACTAAAAAGCGAATAGTTGAAGTAGCATTGGAATCATAGTTTAGAGTCAGAGTTTGAGAACCATGGATCATCTGGTACCATGCTCATAATACAGATGGGGAAACCAGCCACGAGGTGAGAAGCAGCATGAGAGGGAGACCCATAACTCGTCTTCCCAAATCTGGCACTTATTTATGAGGTGACTAAAGCTCACCCTTTCAGTGAGACGACTTTTGAAAAGCTGCTCATTTTGTTGCATATTTTTGAGAAATACTTTTCACATTGCCCTGACTTAGCCAACACTTTCTGCAGTGCTGCCTTATTTCAATGGCAGAAAGGCATGTTACTAACCTCGGCCAGACGTGGCATGTAATATGGTGGCATTCTCTATGGCTGATCGTACATAGTTTGCCTTTCCCTAAGCTTTGGTAAGCAGGGGCTTTGGTTACCTTTTCACTGTGTCCCCATCATATTCAACTGCTACTTATTTTTGTTAATTACAAGAAGTCACCAAAGCCGTGATTTTTTTTTTTTTTTAACCCATGAATTCTGACTTGGATATAGCTCCACATTTCTGCAGTTGAGTAAATTTTTTTTATTTAGTTGATACTCATGTTTGTTTAAAATGTTCGTTGAACACTTGTTCTATGCTGTACTGCATGTATATTACCTTCTTCTCGTGTTCCATTGGTTGAATTGTCCTGAGCAGGGCTTGGCAAACTATGGCCTGTGAGCCAGATCTGGCCTACTGCCTGTCTTTGTAAATAAAATTTTATTGGAAGACAGTCACACTCATTTGTTTGCATATTGTCTATGGCTGTTTTTGCACTACAACGGCAGTGCTGAGTAGTTGGGATGGAGACTATATGGCCCATAAAGACTAAAATATTTGCAATTTGGCCCTTCACAGAATATTTTGCCAACCATGGTCTTGAGTGTGAACACTCAATTATCTGGCTGGCTTCATAAGAGAGCCAAATAAAATAGATGACACTAAATTAGCCACCCTGAGTGCTTCTCACTCTCAAGTGTTTGTGGCCACGAGTCACAACCATGGCACTAGGCAGTGAGGAGAGACCTGGCAAAATAGTCTCCTAAGAAATACAAGCCTTCTCCACATTCATTTATTTTCAAGTACTGTTCCTAGAACCATCCCTAATCTGTACTAATACTACAAACTTGTAGCTTTTGCATTACGAATTTATTGTTATTTCTTTTACCTCCTTTTTTTTTCAAGGAAAAGGTAATTAGGCTATAAACAGAGGCCTGACAACTAATTTCAGTCAAGGCAAAATTAATACAAAGCAAGCAGATAATTTCAGTCACATGAAATTAAAATAGATATTTTTTAATGACATTCTAAGAAAAATCCAAGTCTATTTTTTTCCCTTTGTTTTCTCTTACCTCACCCAGTTCTCATGCAATCCCCTACTTGTGCAGGTAGTGACATGTGCTAATTTAGGTGAACTACCAGCCCACGGCTATAGCTGTCCTCACGGCTCTTTCTTTCTGTCCTCACTGTTGATCTTTGCATGGAGACCTGCTTCTTCTCTCTCCTTCTCAGGGATTCCCGCACACAGAAAAGACAGGACATTTGAGGGAAAGGTAGTCACTGCCCACCCCTTAAGTTTCTAAATTTTCGTGGACATTAATAAGAGCCCATTCGCTAAATCTGTTTTAGAGCTTCAAGAATGTAAAGGTTAGTGCCACCGTGGGTGTGTGGGTGTGTATTTCTGGGGGGAGATTCCAACCTTGCTGTGTTCTGTCACTCCAAGAACATATTAAATATGCATCTCAATGTCAGCAGCACCTTGAGATGCTATCTCCAAAATTATCACCTGCCTTCTGAAAACCATAACCCTAAAAATATTGATTGGTTAAAAGGCAGGATCTGAAGGAATGAGCCAGTGTCTCTGTGAATTATCCTAATCAAATAAGGTTAGTATTAACCTAGATACTCACTGATCTGCCAGTATTTGGTTTGAAATGTAGGCATCTCAACTGAAGTTATGTGTTTCATTCTTTTGAATATTTCTCCCAGACATTTAAATACATTACCACTAAGCCAGAACCAAGAAAAGCATAAAAAGCATTTTAGGGAATAAATTCAGCAAGTTTCCATTTGTACCAGATAGTAAAATTGTTGACATGCATTATGAGGCATGTGTATTTTTCAGCCTGTCAGGTCTCAGTCACGTGCTCCAGGTGGAATATTTTGGCTGCTAAGGGTTACGCAGGAAGGTCTCAGACCATGTAGGTAGTAGTGCTTCCTAATAAAAAGAGAATTTCCAAGTCACCTGGCTGGCTATTTAGGCAAGTCAGAAGAAAAGTTTATTTCATTAATTATGCTATAAGTGTAACTTCACTGAAGGGTAGCCAGCTAAATATAAGATGAAAGAGCTGGTAGGGATTCTCTCCATTGAAGTGTTGAGCTTTACGCAGTTTTATTTAGAGGCACTTCCATTACTAAGGAGGCTATGAGTTGATCGACTGTGTCTTAGAATTAACTACAGTGGTGAAAACACAAATTGCAAACCAGCATGAAGTCACAAAGGGAAGGGAGAAGAGAGAAGAAGTTAAAGTCGGGGACTCACATGTACTCTCCATTTTCCTTTACAGAAATAAGTGTCGGACCAGCTGCCTGGAGTCCGACGTTAGCCGGAGCGAGCCTAATTACTGGTAGGCAAGAGGGCCTGATGCTACACGCACGGCCTTCCTCTCTGCTCTCATTCGCTTCTGGTTTCAGAGGAGCCTGGAATTTTGTTGGAGGGAAACAATTGCGTTCCCTCTGCTCGATATGCTAGGATGAAATATGATTGGTAAGGAAAGAGAGGACCTGGCCCGGAAAGTGTCTTGGCCACAAATTATTTGTGTGGGCACCAGAGGAAGGTTCCAGTGCTCTACTGTGTGGACAGAGGGGAGGAGGCCACGAGGGCTCGGAGCGGGCTTAGCGCCACCACCAATTCTGAAGCCTTTTGTGGGCACCCCTCATTCCCGCCAGAGACTGTCAGCCCCAGCCTCGTCAGCGTTCCCTTTGTGCTTCCCAATGGAGAAGGCAAGTGCAGATCAAAATTAAGCTTTAATCTTCTCAGAGAGTAATACTACTGTTTTTTCCCCCTTTTCCTGATTCCTTGACCGATTTCTCTCAAGATTCAGGGCTCAGAAAAATGTTTAAGTTTCCCACAAATGGCTGCGATGCAATTTTTTCATGAAAACACTAAATCACAGTCTATCGAAGGGTAATTCTTTGTACTCTGTTATGCACATCTCTGTGTTTCCTATGGTGACATCAAGACACTGTTGGTGACTAAATTGTTAAATAAACGCTGAAGATATTTAGCTTTTATTGGCGTTTCCTTTTCAGTTTGCCAATGATTCTACAACTGTTAGTTCTTTTGCTATTAGAAGATAAGCCCACAGCAGAGCAAACTTTATTCTCATTGCAGACATGAGGAAATAGATTCCACGGCAAAGATTTGACACAGGTTAGATGGCTGGTAGTTGCCAGATTCTTGACTAAAACTCCTAACTCTAGATTTGTAAGCATTATGCTACTGGATGGCTCTGCCCCCACGGGCCAGGGGAGACCATTCCTTCCCACCTCCAGGTTCAGTGATGTCATGTCAGTAGCTTGAAATTGGCCATGACAGCAGTGTTTACACCATGGAAATTGTCGAACGCCACAAATCAGAGAGAGTTGGTTAGTCACCTCCCAAGGGAGTTGGCTGTCGACTCTCTATCGGCATACCACCGGTTAGAAATCTGGGCACTCGGCAAAAAACTCTCATCCAGGTTTCTTCATGTTTAGGATATGTTCCAATGTGCTTGATTTGTACGACAGTAAGTTTCTTTGTAAAACCTTTTAAGTATATCCTTTTGCAGTCTTTTGAAACTACACTTAGGAGAACATCAAAGTATCTTCTTGGAGAGGGAGAGCGAGGTCTGGGAATAAAATTAGCTACTTGTTTAAGGCTATGGGTGTTTGTGAACATGCAAGTGTGCTTTAAATTACACATAATTTTAAACAACTGTGTAAAAAGAGTTTTAAAAGTTTAATGGTGCTGAACCACGAATAGGAATTAAAAATTGAAAAGGAAATACAAAACTATACCTTGTTTTTCTGCTTTAAAAAATAAGTTCCCTTCTCATTTGCAATTAAGATGGAAGAATTTGCATAAAATGTGTAAAATTAGAGATAATTGAACTACAGTAGCTATAAAAGTAGCTTTTCCGCTTAAAAAATAAATCAGATGTCCACTAAAAGGGTGTAAGAGCCATGCCCCCCTCCCCCGCCTCCCTCTTGCATTTGGGTCTCTGGTATTTTTCACACTTTTATAGCTGATTTTTATTGCCAAACAATCCTTGGAGTTTGTGGCAGTTCGGAGACAGCAGCAGGCCCAGGCAGGCCTGTTAACTCTGGCATGTTAAGGACCCTTCAGAAGATTTCAAATCTAGCCTCAGCACCCAGGTCAGTAGATCAAATCTAGGGAGACCTTAGGGAGGCTGCAAGTGGGGGTGGGAGGAAAAGGGAACATGGGGAGAAAGGAAGACAAGAAAAGCCAAAGTACGGAAATGCCTTTAAAGTAAACATCAATAGCTGTTTTTGTTTCCCCCGAACCAGCATTTCCCCCAGGGAACCTCCAGTTGAAAAGGGCCAGTCTGGAAAAGAGTGCACCAATGATCAAAGTGGCCACATATGATGGTCCCAGACTGATGCCTGTGTTCCCACTGAAGGAGACTTTCTTCCCGGGATGAGATCCAGCCTCCGCTTTAAAGGTAAGCTAGGGAGCAGCCCTGAGTAACTTCAGGAAACACACGCTAGGCCTATTCCTGATGGCCCCCCGCAGAGGTGGGCTTTGCCTCTCCCATGGGGGCCCAGGCCCATGACGATGCACCCGCCCACGGTGCGCTATTTATTTGATGCTCTCCAGAGCCGTTTGTAATATTCAGTGTTGGTAGGGTATTCTTTCCGTTTGCCTCATCTGTCCTCTTCCTCGAAACCATAAGCACTTCAGGGGCAGGACTACGCCTGTCTAAGCAGAGCACTGGGGGCGGGAGGGGAAATTTCACAGAGATGAAACGTGATATCGAAAGTGCCCACGTGGGGGAAAATGTTCAATTCTCAGAAATGTGACAAAGCTCTCAAAGTGGTATAAATGGAAAAATGCTAGTTGTAGTTCTATACTTTCTGTGGCTGAGTACAAAAATCACAGTTTAAAAAAAAATCACCATAATAAATAAAAACAAGGAAAAGCGGCCTCTCCAAGAACAGTGAGATCTCTCAGACTAAGCCATTTTTTCTGTGACCCTCGAACATCTGCTCATGCCACACCTGTGCATTATGCAATGGATGCCAGGGCATCTAGGAGGTATGTTAAAAATGTTTGTTGATTGGATTTGACATCCTTTACCCTCCGGAACCCAGAGCCTTCACGGTCAGCTCTGTCTGGAGAGGCCTTTCCAGCATAGATCTGTGCTGCTAACGCTCCTACTCCATCTACGTTCCATCTCTTTAAGATAAATAACAGGAAAGATCCTGCAGTTCCCTTAGCTCGTACCCTCTCTTTGGAAGTTATCAGCTGCTTTGATATTAGGGAATAAGCTTATTGATTTAGTGCGTACCCCTGCGTGGTAGTTTGCTTGCCTTCAACTTGAGGCATCCTGGAGATGATATGTCAACTCATAGTAGCAATTCTGCTGGCATCAGAGGCCAGTGGGGGAGAATATTGGTAGGATGCAAATATTCTGAATCCCAGCAAAACTTTACTACCCAGAGAGCTGTCTTCTCCATTTTTCCATTAGGCCAACCTAGATGTGCTCCCCGTTAGCCATGGGTATGTCCATTTTACTTACACCACGGCATGTCCATTTCCCAAAGAGAATCAACATAAACATAAAATTATTTTTACATATTCCATTTCCCATGTGAAGGTATGCGGCTAAAACCTGATTCATATTTAATAACACATATAACTACTGTGAATGGTGTACATTCATTCTTTATATACTCCAACCCAAAGTTCTTAGCACGCCAGGGTGAAGAAGTTCTGAAAGTGTTCTGTGAAGTTGCATCTTGAAGAATGAGGAATGCAGAGGGGCCTCTCAGACCACAGAGGATGGCAGTGCTGTGAATGACGTCTGGAACTGGTCATTGGCACCCGAGGGTGGAGAGAGCTGGAATCCACACCACCATTCCCTTCTTTGTGCATGTTGAGACCTCCTGTGACTTCAGAATCTTTGTCAGCATAGTATTACAAGAAGCAGTTAATTGAGGTTGGCCAGAGCAACAATGCTTCTTTGGCACTCTTGGTATTTATCGTAGGAGAGTATGGTAAATAGTGCTGGAAGTAGAATGTGCCACTTTCTGGATTATTTTCTTCTAGTTGATGAGTAGAATCTCTTCCAAACCTTGGGAAAGACTTGTGCTTTATAGATATTTTTTTTCTTCCTAATTATATTCCACTACCAGCTTTTCAGCCTGTTTACATGGGTATGTAAAAATACAGAACTAGCTTTCATTTAAAGCTAGAAAAAAAAAAAAACAAAAAGAAAAACATAAAAGTAAAATACATACTATAGGATCTTCAGAGCTCCTGCCAGTGGACCTCAAACTTGGATTTCAGTTTTTTAGCTCTCTACAAAGAATGGCCTTCACAAGCCCATCCAATGACTGCAACAACAAAGACAGGGCCCCACAATACTTGAGGTCATCGAGGGGCATCGTGGCACATTTGGGGCCACCTTAACTTCGTCTCTGTGCTCAGACTGTCCTTGAGTAATCACTGAACTCCCTTACCGTCCCGTGGGAAATGACACCTTAACGCCTTCTTTCCAAATAGGAAACTTCCACTTTCATGGAAGCGATATCAATTCTACTCAGGGTAAATTCTATAATTTTTCAAGAATCTTTTGTTTAATATGGAAACTTCAAGCAGAGGACCCAGGGCATTTTCTTTCATCAACGTGATTCTAATTTTATCAGAGCACTAAAAAGAAATCTACTTGGTTTTTTCTTGTCCAGTACTCCACTTGCTCTGAAGCACATTCAAAAGCCACCTCTCTGATCTGAAGACGTCTCCGCAGAATTATGTAATTGGACCAACGGTTGCCAGTTCCCCACACTCTTGCTACTTCGCATTATTGCAGAGCAGACTACTGTTTTGCAGACCTTCCTTATTGCGTAAATGGCTACATTATCACTGTGTACACATTAGGACAAGCAAATGGGCCCCTTAAGGCAAATAAGGGTTCAAATAACCCAGACAAGGTAGCCCAACTGAATTGAGGATTCACCCTTGTTACAACCTCATTGCTTTATGGCACATGAACTAGTGGAAGGGACAGACTGCTTCAAGTGTGTTTCTACTGATCCTGCTGGCAAATCACAGCTTTATTACAGTAATGAGCCTGACCATATTTCTGTGCTTATGCATATTAGGCACCAAATGTATTTTCCGGCCTGCCAGCCTGTGGTAGTAACTAACACGAGCAATTTGTCCTGGGTTACAGTGTGTGTGCATGCATTAGGTATGAGCATGTTAGTTGCTTTGGGGTATAAAATACTACATGTTTCATCATGCGTATTTTTATATGCACAACTTAACTGTATGCAAAATAGCTTGGCAATTAACCAACACAACTTATTAGTTTACTACAAGATTATTGCATAAATATGTGAACTGGGGACAGCCACAATTTCAATTTGGCAATATTAAAAATTTTGTTGGATTATTAAATATCTGAAGAAATATCTCCCCCCTCTATGGTATAGGTGTTAAGGTTCTTTAAAAAAATATCTTGATTCTTCTCCCATTTTCATTTCCATAAATAACCCTGAGCAGGACCCTTTTCGGGAGGCTGTGGGATTTGAGCCGGTGAATTCCCCCATACTCATTGCGAGCTGACATTTGGCCTTTGACCCCATCAGCTTTCAGGCGAAGGTGAATGGTCATTATTGCGATTTCTTCCTCAGGATCACATTTTATGTATGCTAGTTATTGGGTCCAGGGTTATTAAAAAGGAACATCAGCATACTTCAGCTCAACCGCTAAGAACAGTGTATATGTTTTCTCTTTCTGTTGACCACTGGGATCGTAGAGCTCAGTGCTGTTGGCTTGTGTGACTGCCTTGGAGGCGTACAGGGCTTACTCCAAAAGCGCAGACACACGGAACCACCTCTCCCTGAACTCTTAATTAAAATGAACTCTTTCTCTCGCTTCGCTGCAAAACAAAGAAACGAACAAAACATTAAGTACGGAATACAGGATTGGTACAAAATAAAGGGTTAGCTTGGTGGGAGGCTGCTGCCAAGGGAATGGCTGCTCTTGCTACTTCCGCACGTGTCACATGTCGTAAGGTGTCAGAGAATTACTTTTTTCCTCCATTCAGGTTGGATTTATGTAAATGACTGCACAGGACAGGTGTCTTTATTTAGTTGCTACTAAAGCCGGAATCATGTTGTACAAGAGCTGATAACATGAAATAACACGAAATAAGTGGGCTTATCCCTTCTGAAGCTTGTTTTACAGTACTGGTATTTCTCTTTAGCAAATCCTGCTGCGTTTTTAAGTAATACGATAAAACAACATAAATGTCTTTGTGGCTAAAACTGATTGTTTCAGGAGGAACATGGCTGTTTTATTCATGTCTTTTATCTCCTCTACACTGAATTTTTGAAAACATGACCAGCTCCCTGGCCTGTGTGTATATAAATAGGCTATTTGCGTAGAGACCCCACAATTATTCATGCATCAAAGAGAGGGAGAATGGGAGGGAACCCCATGCTGATAATAGCAGCACCCCAAATCAATATAAAACCAAGACCGAAATGTGCCTTTTGCAGTCCTGTCACAGATTAATATGGTTCATGATAGATACTTAGTTCTCTGACAGTTTCCCCTGCACCTTCGCTGGGAAGTTGATAGAAATTACTCCAGCTGAATGCTTAAAGCAGATGTTATCCCATTAATTAGCTCTGGACCCGGGTACACTCGAGACTTTCCCATTTTCAGGCCGAAAGGAATTGGTCCCAGTGAGCGTGCTCTATATCCACATTTAGTATCATCTCATAAACAGCAGTGAAAACACAGCAGGCCCTTGATGAAGATACATTAGCTTATTTCTAATTTAAAGTTATGTTGCTTAACCTTAATGTAATTGGTCACCGGTGGCCAACTGTTTGTATAGTGTGTTGATGACCAAAGAGATGTAATAAATTATAAAACTCTCTGCTTAAATGGAGGGAATGACTGTTTTGTTAAAAGCTTTGCATGTAATAATGGTAAAATAATTACACCTCAAGCCGAATAACTGTGAAGCTGTTAATACTAACAACAGAGTTGTTCTCAGGATAGCTCGGTTCATCCCCATTTAAAACCAGTACGTGAACCTGGCTCTTGTATTTAGCAAAAGAGTAACTTTGAAAGTTCAATCTCACCCTGATTAAAATAAATGGGTAAATCGTCCTGTTATCTTAGTTGGGAATGATGGTGATGGGTAGTAGGGTGGTGAGGTGAATTAAAATAACCAATTGCTATGGTTAACTAGGAGACAAAAAACACAAACCGGTTCGTAGTCACTGCCAGACACGTCTTTAAAGAAGACTTGATTAGCTGGTGGAAAAACTGGGATAATCATCAAATATGAAAGTAATTGACACAACTTTAATGTTTAATAATGAATAGGCCGCCAGAGGCAAAATAAAGGGAAATGGTCTTCTTTTCTCAGAACAAGTTCTGACTTAAAATTTCTTAGGCCAAATATAGAGAGCGATTGCTCGAGGTTTGTGAACTACAATTCCAAGATTATAATTAAAGTTATAAATATGGTTAAAATGAAATCACACGATTAACAATATTCAATCTATCAGGGGTAATGATATTCATTCCATAGGTTTTCTGTATGTCACTGTGAAAAATCTAGTCCCCCCTCTCCCTGTTAAAGGTTTGTGACTTATTTTGAAATGCAAAAGTGAAATAAACAGAGTCGTGCTTCTATCTGGATATGCGCTTTTTTTTTTTTTTTTCTGTCCTGGTTGGACTGTGTTCACTAGCTTCGCTGTAACAAGTAAGAAAAGTAAAGTTTTTGCTTTTCTCGAAAGATTGTCCTTTTCTCTAAATATTTGCATTCTGAATTTGGATCACCTCCAAAGGGTACTCGCTTCACAATAGAGAAAAAGCACTTCTCTCCCTTCTCACATTACATTTCTTAGAAAGACCTTCGAATAATTTAAACTATTTACAGTACCTCCAGGTCATTATTTCCCCTGACTCCACTGAAATACCTTGGGACACTATTTACGGCTGACTTTCTGAGTTACCCCACAGGATCAGTTTACAAAATGAGACTTCACCATGTGAAAGTCATTATTTTGTTTAACACAACTCGTAATGTTAAGGGATTCCACCCCCCTTTTCTCTTAATTTGCCACTTTCACACAAACACTGTCATAACTGGTAGTGTCAGTTATGAAAACGTCAGCAGCTCAGATATGAAGAGATGTACTCTTCAGGGCCAATATATCAGTATTATTTGGGGCTAATTCATAAAATCAAAGATATTGATCTGAAAACAACAGGAGAATTAATAGATTTTTTCTTCCAGGAAAACAAAGGGGGGGGGACTTCCTATGCAATGAACAATTCTGCATTATGGATAATAACCTAACAGACACTTCCAAGCAATCAGAGGACAGTGTTCCATGCCACGAAGACCACGCTAATTGAAGCTGTAAAAGGGGAAGTCCCCAAGTTTGTACAGAAAACAGTTGTGCTCTGGGAATAAGTTCAGAGCTACCCTTCTTAATGGTAAAAATGACTCTGTGGCTGTTCCAACTAAAAATCAATGTGGCTCACAATTTTAATAAGGAACATGAATCTGAAAACGTGTTTAGTATCAGGTTATATAAACACACCCTAATGAGATACCATAAAATCCATCACATTAAAGGCTGGTTTCCTGCAAGGTATATTAGCTAAAAATGCTCCATATATTAGGTCAGTATACAACGGAACACATAATAAAGCAGCTCTGTCAAGATAAGATGCATGTTTTACCCCTTAAAACTGTTATGTTTTGCACATTTTATAAGGTTCCTTGAATACATGAATAAGATAAGTTATTCCCATCTCTTTCTTAAGCAATCTCAGAAATGGCTCTGACCTGAAATTGGAATTCTTGTAAACACCCATCCGAAGAAAATGTGTGCGGCTCTGTCTTAAAGAGACGGTACATGTTTAATTATCCCAACTTCTTCTAGCAGAATACTATTAACGTGCACATTAGCATCATCTCATTGGCTCATCGTGCGGCTCCGCCTTAGGGGCAACAGTAGGAGCTAATCTTATTGCTCCCATGCGCATAATAATGAAATTTGGTCTTGTCTCAAGGCAGCGTTCTTTGGTCTAAAGTACAGCTGGAGACATTACCGTTCTGGAAAATTTCTGACCGATTCCTTGTCAAAGATAAAGAAATAAAATAAAATATAGTCCCAAACAACGACTGTGAAATATACTGCTTTTACCTTGAGTATCGAATATTCAGCGATTAAAGATACGGACGACTTCATGTTTGAATAAAGACAGGAGTGGAAGCTACATTAGTAGATACCCATGTTTGTATACATACCAAGGAGCACACCCCACATGTAAACTCCAGATAATCAGCGGATACCAATGCAAGTTCTGCTTCTGAACGCTATCTTCGGCTGTGTATAGGTGGGTTACAAAGAAAGCAAAACCATAGAGAGAACCCTTTTCCTCATGTCTTTTTCATCTGTTTGCCAAGAAACAATGACAAGATCTCATGGAATATAAAATACCCTTGCCTTTTTGCATGCAATGTTGGAAAGCTCTAATAAAAGAAATATGCATACACCGCCTAGCACACACAGAAATACACGTGAATTCAAGGCTACTGAATTAAGGGAGGTTGTTCCAACATTTCCCCCACTGTCCATTATTTGTATTCAAGGTTTTTGAAATGACATTGTAATCTGATGATGCACCAGCCTATTATATTGTCTAGCAGGACAAATATCCTTGCGTTTTCTCTGTAGAACTAACACAATTTTTCCATGTCAGAGGTGCATAATATCCTGGCGGTCATAAGGAATGATGCTATTAATCCTCTTGGGCAATCTCCAGGTCTGATTATTAGGGAAATAAATTTGCATGCTGCATATGAGCTAGGTGAATCACCGAGAGCACAAATTATATTTCCTGACAGCAAGTTAGAGGATGGAGCCGTGTCGCTTTTTTATCTTTCCCCCCCTCTGAAAGCTATAGAATTTCAATTCATTACATGAGATTGGTTAGAATTCAAGTCTCTTTTTAAGTTGATATTAAGTTGAGTCTGTTATCTCTGTGAAGGCTGGTAGGTTCCCCAGAGTATCCACCTAATCACTACTTAAAAAAATCGAAACGTATAGTTAGTGTCATGATTTAGGTACCCGAGCTCCTTTATTTATCAGCACAGAGTGAGATAATTTCAATTTGAGCCTCCATAGCCCTCATGAATTTAACTGACTTGAAAGCTTTTCACCCCTGCTCCCTTTCTCCACACCCCCCCCCCCCCGCCTTTTGTTGCATATTGTAATAATAGTTATTCTGGGCACCTTCCTTTCTGCCATGCCAAGCATTGCACTAGGTTCCTTCCTCCGTCGGAGAGACTCGATTCCCGCCAGCCAAGCTTGTGCACACAGCCCCGACTTCTCTCTCCACATCTGACTGCCTCCTCTTTGCCAGCAGTACTGCCAGACGTGTCTGCATTCAACATCCATGATGAATGTATTTTTATTATTTCCAGGGGTTGGCATCTGAGAAACCTTTTTGCATTATTAAATTTGAGCAGGGAGAATGATAGCAAATAAGAGCATAATAAATTGCTTTCTGTCCTAATGTATTAATTAAGCAGACATTTATTATAATGGTTGTTTTATGGACCCATTGTAAAAATGTATGATTGTGTGGTGATACTCTTAGCTGGAGCCACATATGGTGACTCGGGTGGATGGGTGGTGACGTTTGTCAGATTGGAAAGGGTTCACCAGGTCTGGTCTGCAAATTCACGAGGAAGCAAAGGGGCTGGTGAAACAGGATCGCTAGCATGCAAGCAGGTCAGGAATCCTTTTATTATTATCGTGGTTACGTGTAAAAATAAAAAAGACACATAGCACCCACAGTAAATACCTTCTGTTGTATAGTGCTTTATGGTTTTTAAGCTACATTTACAGATGAACGCACCGCAAAAAGATACACTAGATTATAGAGCCTTCCTTCAATTCAAAAATGTGTCTTATTACCATTGTTTGAAACAGAAATATGTGTACGCTTTGGAATAATAAGAATAGTGGCAAATTGAGGAGGCAGACAATTTTGGAACACGTAAGATCTAAGTGTTTTAGATTATATTTATCTATTCAGAGCGAATCCACAGTGGCACAGCTCAGAGGGTTCTATCGTGGCCTTCTGATTACTTGAGCCACGGGTAATTGTCAGAAAAACAATTCTCTCTTTACCTTGCTTCTCCACGGTGGGTTAGTGATTCATCTACCATTTTTTTTCCCCAAATAAATAAACAAATAAATAAAAGGTTCCAGCAAATTCTTCCATCACTTTGCTTTCCCATGCAGTCAGTATGGTTCTGGTACAATCATTTTCAGAACAGAAACACCTACCATATCACAGGTGTGCTTTGTAGGCACATGACTCTTCATAGTCAGAAAAATATTCTCTACACTTAAGAAAAGGAACTAACAGTTGGAAGGAATTCAGGGAATGTCCATGGGGAGGGGCGCCTGGGGTCTCAGGGGCTGTTTCCTGTCCCTCATGTGGGGGGCTACTTTTGACTTCAAATAGTAGTGTCTTTTGGTACTGTTTAGCTCCTGCCTGATGCTGGACATTGAAGCTGGTAATTAGAGTTGATTTGTAACCAGCTCAGAAAAGGACATGAGATTAGAAGCTAAAAACGCCTACAACCAGTTACCGCAAATAACGCAAACCAAACCCATTCCCGGAGCTCTCTTAGACCCCTCTCCTCTGGAGTTCAGCCCTTGCGCTGGCTGCAAAGCAGGTATCAGAACGACTGGGGAGGGGAGAGGGAGAGATGGAGAAGGGACGAGGCTGGAATATATTGATCACCGAGCACATAGGACAGGCCTTGAGCCTGACCGCTAGACAACCATGGAAAAGAACCGTAGAGGCCATGCAAGGTGCATCCATGAACCGGTAGCCAAGTGACACACAATCCTGAAAAACGCTGCCTCCCTCTGCATGATGTGAAAATAGTCACTCGATTCAGTAAAAACACGCCAAGTTGACGGAATCTTTATATTTAGAAAGTGATAAAATCTGAGTGATCTGAGTTTGCTGCTCTCATACCTTTTGTCCAGATATTATGTACAGGTTAGAGAAGGAATTTCCATTCCTTAATGGAGAGCACCCGGCTAGGCACCTTGTTTATGCTGTTTTCCATGGTCCACCCATGGCCTTACATAGAGAGAAGGAGTGTGGGTTTATTTCAGGTGTGAGGATGCCGAGGTCTGAGCAGTTAAGTCAAAACCTAAGTGCAGAGCTAGAAGGTAGTGGAGCTTGTGTCCTCATATAGTTCTGATGCCTGAAGTCTTGTGTTCTTATTCCTGGGCCAATGTTTCTCCTAGAGAGAGGGAGAGAGAAAAGGGAGAAGGAGACATGGGAAGAGGGAGGGAGAGAGAGAAAGAAAAAAAATGCTGGGAGGAGAAGAGGGACGGAAAGAAGGAGGAAAAGAGAGAGAGAGACAGAAAGAGAGAATTTGAGTCTTCTAAATGAAAGGGAGAGGGAGGTAAATTTGGTATGTTTTTCATACTTCTGCTCCAAACGTGAGCCTGGGTGCTCTGTCTTTACATCTACAAGAATCGCATGTAGGGGCGCC
Source organism: Panthera leo (assembly GCF_018350215.1). Classification (NCBI taxonomy): domain Eukaryota; kingdom Metazoa; phylum Chordata; class Mammalia; order Carnivora; family Felidae; genus Panthera; species Panthera leo. The sequence goes on from NC_056681.1 coordinate 77,103,176, forward strand.
TGGGTGGCTCAGTTGGTTAAGCGTCCGACTTCGGCTCAGGTCATGATCTCACGGTTCGTGGGTTCGAGCCCCGCGTCGGGCTCTGTGCTGACAGCTCAGAGCCTGGAGCCTGTTTCAGATTCTGTGTCTCCTTCTCTCTGTGACCCTCCCCCGTTCATGCTCTGTCTCTCTCTGTCTCAAAAATAAATAAACGTTAAAAAAAAAAAAAAAAAAAAGAATCGCATGTAAACCGTTTCTCTCTGCTCTTGAGAAATAAAGGAAAGAGCTGGTCATCGCCTTTCTCAGAAGCTTTCTCAGGCACAGAGTCTATGAAGCTGCATGTCTCTGGATGATGCTATTTGGACCCAGACAGAGTCAGGTGTAAATTAAATCTTGATCTTTACTAGCTATTATGTCTTCCAGAGAGCCATTTACCCTTTTGAGTGTTCAATTATTATTATTATTATTGTTATTATTAATATTATTACATTTAATAGACTCCATTGTAAAACCTCATGGAGCACAGTAAATTTTTCCAGGTCTCTGGTCAAAATGCAAATTTGTATAGTCCAGACCATAAACCAGGCAGAATCCAATCCTCCTAGGTCGTTAATCGACCCAGCATTAAAACAGTACACTGATTGGCTGAGCCCAACACACTGAGTGTAAAACTCAGCGCTGAGAGTGGCAGTGATTAGCCTCTCGCCGTGATTGTGTGGAATCTGATAACACGTTCTACTATAATCATGGTCATTTCCATGTCTACATTTGTCCCGGCTGGTGCAGTGAACAAGAATTTTTACTTCCGTGTTTTCCCACGAGTCCCGTAATTACTCCAAGAGAGAAACGGTACTTTCATTGACATTTTACAGATGTGGAAACAGTGGCAGAGATTTGGAAAGACCTGCCCAATGCCACCACTAAGTAACAGAACAGGACCTGACACTCAAGGCCTTGGCCCTTTGTGGTACGCTTTCAGGTACCAGCATTTTGGATCTTGACCCTTAAGCTGAGGAGCCTAGAAAAAAAAAGAAGAACGACATATTTTCTGCCACGTGTTTCAGCCAGCGTGAGGAACTAGAGAGCACCAAGCTTTGTGTAGGGTCTGGATCCACAAGGTAAGTTGATTGATATGTCTTTAAAAATTGCACAATTATCACAATGCTAATGCCACTTACATTTATATAGGGCTTGGATTCCAACCATAGCGCACTTGTCCTGAAAACAAAGGCTAGCTTTGCAGGATTTTGCCCAGGGCCCTGGCATCCACTGGGGAGATGGCAGTCTCCGGTTAGCTTCAGTGCAGTGACCTATCATGACAAAAAAGGAATTTCACACAGCCCAAGCCTCTGACAAAACAGCTCACCTTTCAGGGAAAATGTAATATTTTCTGATAAGCAGCTTATGCTAGTTTTCTTAGCAAATAGCCCGGAAGCGTTTCTGTCTGTGGCATTTCTAGATGTGATAAGTTGAAGGGACCCCTTCTGACCATGCCATAGTCAGGCAGGCCCTTTTGGTTCAGGGGACAGCTATTTGGAAAGATGTAAACATGTGGCAATTTGAAAATGATATAAAGTAATTGATCACAGAGACAGCCCAGAGCATGCATTGTTAACAGAAATACATGTCCCTGTTTATGGAGTTGTAAACAGAGGAGTGTATATTTATTGTTGGAGGTAGAGGCCGAAGCCTGGGGCAAGATTAGGTCAAAGCCTTGTCACTTTTGCACATGGGCATGCATAAAAGCTATGCACATATTTTAGTAGCCGTGTTTTCTAACGCACGTTCAAAGAACAAGGGACAGGGGCTAGACCTTCCCGTTCTGGGTTTCATTTGCTCGACATGGCAACTTAATGAGGTGATACCATTACCGTTTCGTGAATGAGGAACCGAGGGCCAGGAAAATCTAGTAGGCCACGTTAGGAAGCTCATTAACAGCAAGAGTTACTGTTTGAACTGATTTCTGACTCCAAAGCCCAGGGTCTCCACCACCCCATTCTCCCTCCAGAACTGAAAAAGCGAGGTACGTCGTGGGGCCCAGGGCTCACCCAGATCTGCTCCTTGGTATGAAAACCTAGGGTTACACCATCAGACCCGAGCAAGGATGGGCACCATGATATTTTGTCCCTCTCTAATTATACATCAAAGAAAACCTGAGGAGGTGCCATATCTCCTCCCGTGTCTGAGTACCACGGGCTTGGTCAGGCTCTGGTAAAAGATGAAGACAATCCTTCAGGGAAATTTCCAAGTGACTTACAGCCTTTGCATTGCAAAGAATGCTACGGTGCCTACAGAGTTTGCTTTCATAAATTTGGTTGCAGGCTATTTTGAGGGAAAATGCATCCCATCTTCCCTTTACCTTGCAGGTATTCGGGAACTATTAGACCACATTTTAAAATGAATTGTGTGCACTGATGTTAGAGAGGGTTAGACTCTCTGAGCTGCCACCAGTGACATATGACTACAGTGACAGACAGTCAGCGGTATTCAAACTGAATTAATCAGAAAACACAGCCTACTTCAATGTGACGTTTAGAAGGAGGAGGAATAGCTACTTATTTACCAAAGGGATGTCACTGAACCATCTTTCTATCTGGAGATAGCCTATGGCTACAGAATCCTTTCAAACCAGCAGTAGAGCGAGAAACTACACTGGGAGCCAGGCCTTTCAGGCCAGTGGCTCTTGTTCTCTTGTCTCGTTCCTCGAGCCGGCCCTGGGTATTTCATTTTGGGCAAGGCCGCGAGATGAAGTGGGGGCTTTGTGTGCCTTGTATGGGGACCGCGGGGACACAGGGAGCCTTTGGAGTTGGAGGCCCTTTCTCTGATCATTCTCCAAAGTGAACACGCACATGCAGCACCCTGCGAGGAAGGAAACGTGCTGCTAACGGCGATCGTGGTACCTTAATTTTACAAATATGTGATGCTAATTATGCAAACAGGTGAGAACTCTGAAATCTCTTCATCGTGCGTGTCATCCAATGGAAATATTATGCGGCCCGCCGCGACATTATGCAGTAATAATGTTATTTCACACCGGCTAGTTGACAAGCGGGGGCCAACGCTGTCTATCAAACAAAACTGTTGTGCCAGATTGTATCTTGGCGATAAGAAGAGGAGCCACTCGGAGTCTGTTTATGTATTAATCAAGGCATCAGACTCACATCAGACCTTCAGATACATCCTTTACTAGAAAATATGAAACTCTTCTGGATACGAGGTGTCTTAGCTAGAGCTGCTGCGACAAAACATCATAGACGGGGTGGCTTAAACGACAGAAATGTGTTTCTCACGGTTCTGGAGGCTTTAAGTCTGAAATCAGGCTGCCAGAGCGGGCACGGTCACCTTCCTGCTGTGGCCTCATGTGGCAGGGAGGGAAAGAGAGAGAGAGAGAGAGAGAGAGAGAGAGAGAGCTGGCTCTAGTGTCTCCTCTTATAAGAATTCTACCCTCATGATTTTATCTAAATCTAATTATTTCCCAAAGGCTCCATCTCCAAATACCATCACATTAGGGGATGGAGTTTCAACACATGAGTTGTAGAAGCACAATTCAGTCCATAGCACCAGAGAGTATGACTGATACCCCCTACCACTACCCACCCCCCCCCACTCCTCCTTTGCTCACAAACTTCTATTTAAGCTCCAAGTTAAGTAAACGGTATGAAGTTCTCAGAGTTGGTCCCATTTTTTTCTCAGCATAGGAAATCATCTGGCTGTAACTCCCCCAATTGCGTACGCTCCTCACACTTCCACAAGTGAGACAGACACCACGCAAATTTGTCATGAAGGCAAGCACACTACTTTGCACCCAGGACCAGTTAGGTGTGGTAAGACTTGTGGAATGGTTATGCCACTTGTCCCAATAAAAAGTGCTTTGCTTCTAGAACAGATCCAAAATGACATGTGCATTTTTACACTAAGTCACCACTCCTCCTTCCTACTTAGTGCTTACCAGATACTCTCAAATTCCAACATTCTGTAATAGTCACAGTGGGTAGGAGTATTCAGATCTCAGTGCCAGAAAGGTCTAGGATTCCAGTCTGAAACCAAATCTGTGACAACATCTGTTGGACACCTGAAGGTGACACCAATGATTTTCTTCACCCAGTTAGTGTTGGAGTATTTCAGATGAGTGGTTGAACTAAAAGTGCTTTCAGTCCTTAGGTGATACATATCTAGGTGGAAATCAAAGGTGAAATTCTTTTCTTTCCTTGTTTCTATCTCTTCCTCCCTCCCTTCCTCCCTAACTCTTCTCCTCTCCTCTCCTTCCTTCCTTCCTTTCAAGAAGCTGTAAAAAATCTGAGGGGTTTATACCACTGAAGGAAGAGATTATTGAGTAATTACTAGCCACGACTGACTTGTTAAGAGCTTGGTAGAACTTAAAGGCTGAGTCTACATAGCACAACGTGAAGAGGATATTTGGTAATTATTATTTAATTTGAGCAATCTTTGCCAAGAGGTCCTTTTACAATTAATTAGTCTTCATTTAAACACAATTTCATAAGTGGACCTCCAAGTATCACCTCAGGAGTAAAATGCAGTACCAATAATGTTACTTTTATCAGGAAATATCATAATGGAATCTATGACATGGCACAAATAATTATCTATAACCCAAACAAAGCAGTCCTTAATGTTCAGAATATCAGTCCTGTGTTTCTCTTTCCCTGTCTCTTTCTCTTTCTTTCTCTCTCATTCGAAGAAAGAACATTTTTGACACCTATATAGAAAGACTTAGTAAAATGTTTCAATTAATGCAGAGTAGTTTTGCTGTGTGCCTTGAACTTAGAAAATGCTGTTAGGTAAACTTTTCAAGGATTTATCAGGGAGTTTCTTCCATAAGTTTGTAGTATAAACAAGGACCTTTCAGTCTGATTTGGAGGTGATGCCAGAATGCGAGCAACAGTTCCCTTGTATATATTTTAATTTGGCTCAATTCATTTCAACCACCTATAGGTGACACGTACTCTGTTGCAGGCACTGTGCTTTATAGGTAATTAGCTCCTGCTAGATAGCAAGTGTTTTACAGACAGGAACCAGATCTTAATGGACTTCGTGTTCCTGATGCCTAGCAACGATAGGCAAGTGTGAGCGAGCACAGTGTATTTGGGGAACACAGTCCTGGATGAGACTGGACAATGAGTAGGAGAGTACCAGGATAGGGGACCTGATCATGGTGGGTCTTGAATACAGCCAAGAGAGTCTCAAATAATGACATAGAAACCAGAGAACGTTCCTGCAGTAAAGACTTTAATCCACATAATATCCATGCTATTATCTAGTGCAATTTATCCAGTTGGCAATTTTTTGTGTCTGTAAAGAGTGAAATAGTAAATATTTTCTCTTTTGTGGTCTCTGTTGCAGCTACTCAATGCTACAGCCATTATAGCAGGAAAGCAGCTACAAACAATATCTAAGCAAATGGACCAGGCTGGATTTAGTCCATGGGCTATAGTTGGGCAACTTTTGATCTGGTTCAATGTTTGCTATTTTTTTTTTCTAACAAAAGAATTTTTGACTGAAGTTTTATGAATGACAAGAGCAGTCCTTAATGAACAGTGTTATTAGTGTTTTTCTTTATCACACGCACAATGTATGGATCACCAAAAAATAAATGACAGTAGAACTCAGAAGTCACCATAACGCCAAAGCCTATGTTTGTCATGCTCAGGTGGAATTATAGGAATATGGATTGAATGGTGGAGTGAATACTGCAATGATCTTACCGAAAATAATGTTCAAACAAAAAAATTGAATTTCTGTGACCCGGTCAGACTAATTTCAAGTCAAAATATCAAGAAACCACTCAACTCTCCTGAGACATCTGTATCCACTTTCAGATGACACTCAGCATGAAGACAAAGACGAGCTGAGATCTTTGACCCGTGCCAGGTTTCCTCACACATGAAAACTTGAGTCACAAAAGGTACCTAGTAAGATTCTCAGGTGAGCCTCCTGCCGTTCCTGTCAGGTAATGAAGGGATCCGAACCCTGGACTGCATCTGCGTTAGGAAGTACCTCAACCAGCTGGTAAGAGTTTTTCAGAGCAGGGTTGTAGCCCTTGGAGTCAAGTGTAAACAAACACCTGGAACTTCTACCCCCTTCCACATACTACTGTTACAAGACTTTGTCACATTTGAAAAGATAGTGGTAATAATAACAATGGCCCAGCAAGAAGCTGACGGTAGCCCTTTGGGTGAGCGAAGATTGAGCTACAGTTTCCTGTGCTTCCTCTCCTCCACTGGCTCCCTGAGCATCCCTTCGCCCAGGCGTGATTTTTCTCTCTGTAGTAGTTTTTGAGTATTTGAATGGTAGATCACACACCTTTAAGGCTGTTATTTTCAAGTTTTAATAATGTTTTGCAACTCACTTCCTGTTTCTCAGCTGCCAACCTTGCCAGAAGCATTCCTTGTCAGGTACTAATTTGGGTGACGTGACGACCACTTGATCTAAATTTTTGGTGGGTAATTACTGAGTCAGAAGTGCGTAATTTTTTGATATCCAGTGGCAGTCAGAAAGGTGGGTATTTTACTACCCACTCATTAGAGATTCTCCAGTAGCGAAATGTCCTGAATTTTGCTCTGTTTGCAGACAGAAGAAAAATCTGACTGCTCAAATGAAAAGTAACTTCCTGCTTATCTGGCAGCACTTACAGGGTGTATTGAAGTTTTTTATTGTGAACCCGCTCCAGAGTTTCATTGTAGCTGCAATATTAATTTTGTATTGATCAAAGTCTCATGAAGTGACTTTCTCCATTTTTTGTTATAAAGATCTTGCATTTAATTTGAAGAATAGCTGAAGATATTTCAGTGATGAAGGATTTAAGAAATAGTAGAAGTCCTCACTGGTAAATCTTAGCACTTGAGAGTAAAGAGCACCTTCCTTTCTGTGAAAGTGCTAGCCCTTTTCGTGTAATGCTTTTGAGTGGATACCTTTCATGTTTCTAAAATTGTTCATTTTCTTTTTCTACCAGAAGACATGAGCAATGGAAATGTTTTGGGTGAGAAATTAAATACCACTGGAACTTCAAGAAACTTCATGTACCCATTTATTGGAAGTAGTAAAATGAAAGACGCCATTTTTATTGTGGTAAACTTCTACTTTTAGTCACAGACATCAGCCTATCATATGATATCCCTTTAACTTCAGGCGGAAAATTGAATTGATGTTATATACACGCAATGATTTTTTTTTCCTTTAATAATGTCCTAAGATCAAATCACAACTTTTTGCTATAATTAGCCCAGTGCACATTTAGAGTTACATATTTTTTAATGCTTATTTATTTATTTATTTTGAGAGAGAGAGAGAGAGAGAGAATGTGAGCAGGGGAGGGGCAGAGGGAGAGAGAGAGAGAATCCCAAGCAGGCCCTGCACCCAGTGCAGAGCTCCATGTGGGACTCAGTTTCAAAACCATGAGATCATGACTTGAGCCCAAATTGAGTCAGATGCTTAACTGAGCCACCCAGGAGCTTCTAGAGTTACATCTTTATAACGCAGCTTCAATATTGAGAATTCTATGCACAGAGATCCAGTTTAAAAGTGAAAAATTGTCTAATTGATCTGAATAAATTATTTTAGAAATATTGATTTGTGTTGAATAATTCTGTGTTGGTTTCCCATGGCTGCTGTGGCAAATTAGCACAAAAACCTGTGTGGTTTAAAGCAACTGAAATTTATTCTCTCATAGTTCTGGAGACCGGATGTCCAAACTCTATATTGTTGGATCTAAATCAAGATGTCAGCAGGGCTATGATTTCTGTGGAGGCTCTAGGGATAACCCCATTCCTTGCCTCTTCCAGCTTTCTGTGATCGCCAGCCCTCCTTGGCTTGTGGCGGCCCCTCCCAAATTTCTGCCTCCATGGTCACATTGCCTTCTCATTTTCCATACGTGTGTGTGATCTCCCTCTGTGTCCCTCTTATAAAGATACACTTGATTGCATTTAGGCCCCACCTGGATAATCCAGGGTAATCTCCCGATCTCATTCAGACCATTAACTTAATCATATCTGCTAAAAACCCTTTTTTGATATATAAGATAACTAACAGGATCCAGGGAATAAGATGTGGATTTCTAGGGGGAGGGTGTTTGGTACCTGACTCCAAATGCTTACTGAATACTGATACGGTGCAATACAGAATACTGTCTACATCCTGATTGCAGTACTATCTTTTACAGGGTTTTGGACAAAGTAAAACTCACTCCCATTTGAGAATAACAAAGGTTGTTAAAGAAAGGGAAGTAAAAATTATGCAAATAGGTATGGGTTTAATGTTTTTTTTTTATTTTTTAATTAAAAAAATTTTTTTAATGTTTATTCATTTGTGAAAGACAGAGACAGAGCACAAGTAGGGGTGGGGTGGAGAGAGGGTGAGGGGGGACGCAGAATCTGAAGCAGGCTCCAGGCTCTGAGCTGTCAGCACAGAGCCGAACATGGGGTTCAGTGAGGGGCTCGAACCCACAAACCGTGAGATCACGACCTGAGCCGAAGTCAGATGCTCAACCGACTGAGCCACCTAGGCGCCCCTGTTTTTTTTTTTTTGTTTTTTGTTTTTTTTTTGAGAGAGAGAGAGAGAGTGCGAGTGGGGGAGGTGCTGAGAGCAGGGGAGACACAGGATCTGAAGTGGGCTTCCCACTGACAGCAGTGAGCCGGATGCAGGGCTCAAACTCGTGAACCGCGAGAGCATGACCTGAGCCGAAGTCAGATGCTCAACTGACTGAGCCATCCAGGTGCCCTGAAAATGGGTATGGAGTTGAAGGCAGGAATAAGGTTGTGAGAAATGCCTAGTGAGTGGAAGATTCGGATGGAGGCTGTAAAAAGAGGGAAGCTTGGCATATAGATTGGGACTCTGGGTTTGAACCTTGGGTTCTAAAACCAGATTCTTGGATTTGAATCCTCACTGTTTTTTCCCAGATGTGTGTCTTTGTTCGATCTCTCTGTAAATCAATTCTTTCATATTTATAATGGAGATATGAGTATCTAACTCATAGGGGGCTTGTTATAATACTTAGGACACTTGGATCAGTATTTGCAAGATAGTAAAATATAAGTTTCTATTATCATTCTTAAATGTCTAACATCTCATGGTTATTGACTTAATCGCCCCAAATCCCTTCGGAAGTAGGTAGGGGTGCAAGTCTTACATGAGTTACTGGGAAGGACAAAGGTTTCTCAAATGAATCCTTTTCTTTATTAATCTCAGTCCAGCCCTATTCCTCACAGAGCCCTAAGATTAAATTTTAATGACAATATTCCGTGTGGTCTTTTTACCTACAGAAACTTCAAGTAAGGAGAGGGTAAATTTCAGTAATTCTAACATGCCATTCTTTCACGACTGTGTATTATAATCACTGCTATGTCATCATTTAGCAGTGAACAATCTTTCTTTCTTAGTGGTGTATGAAATAATGGCAAATTCTATAACCGTGGCCCTTTGGGTTTGATGAAATGTGGGGTCTGTCTCATGATATAGGTGGGGAGACTGAGACGCTATGTGCTTTGTTCAGGTAAGTCAAAGATCCACGTTTAGTGATAGCATTCAATTTCTGACTCAGTTGTGTATTTTCTTCTCCAGACCAAGCCTCTCTGGTGGTTTCTAAAAGACCCTTCAGCTAGGGAAGAGGCAGCATGGTAAAGCAAAAAGAACACGTGATTCAAGGCCACACAGAACTGAGTTCATATCCAGACTCTGTTGCCTGCGTGATGCTAAGCAAGTTGCCTGTCCTCTCTGAGCTTCAGTGAGCCCATCTGTTCAAAGGTGTTGATAATACATTTCTCAAAAGGTCAAGGTAAGCATCTCATCAGTTTCCTGTGGCAAATGGAGAAGGCTCACCAAATACTCCATCCGCTCCTTGAAATCAGGTAGTGCCAGATGACTAGCTCTGGCCCAAGGCACCCAAGAGCTGGTGTGCAATACTGTATCTGCCTCAGCCCCTGAGAATCTGAGGGATCATATGTTCTATAAGGTGCAGCTCATCCTCTATTTCTGAATAATTCTGGGGGACATATCCCAGCCCATCCCCAGACATTCACATGAGACAGAGCAGGAGAAAGAGGTAACCGTGTGTTCTGTTAACCTGCTGAGGTCTGGAGGAGGTTACTTATTACTATAGCATGCCATGGCTGTATCCATTTCACAATAAATGGATAACAAATGACCACAGACACAGCAGTTGAACACAACACACAGTTATTTCTGTTTATGCTGATCAGAAGTCCAGGTTTAGAGGGACCAGATCCTCTGTTTAGGGTCTCATGGAGCTGGAATTGAGGTTTCCGTGAGAAGGCAGGTTCTCATCTGGCATTAGAGTCTTCTTCCAACCTTACTGGTTGTTGAGGGAATTCATTTCCCCGAGCTCCGGAGACTGAGGTCTCATCTTCTTTGCTGGCTGCTCTCAGCTCCTACATTCCTTACCATGTGGTCCTTTCCACCTTCAAGTCAGCAACAGAGCGTCATGTTCTTCACATGCTTCGAATCTCTGGTTCCCTCTTCTGTGGCCGGTCAGAGGAAAGTTTCTGCTTTTAAAGGGTTCATGTGATTAGTTCAGAGCCACCCAGATAATCTCCTATTTTAAGGTTAATTGATTTGTGGCCTTAATTACATCTGAAAAATCCCTTCTCAGCAGTACCTAGATTAGTGTCTGTGTGTGTTCATTGAGGGGTGGGAGTCCTGGGGATCATCTTATAATTCTGCCCATCACAACAGGATATCTTAATTTACAGAATACCACCCACCTAACAGGTGCTTAGTAAATATGAATCATCACCACTCTCCGATTGGACATTTATCCACATATCAGTATTTCAGAGTATTTTTTATTTTTAATTCTTTTAAACAAGGAAATATCACAAAATTCATCCTCCTTATAAAGAATCTTAGTTCTTTAATTGTAAGAGGAAGAGAAGCTCTGTTATAAGTTTGGTGAGAATAATATCAAATCATTTGCTATTATTTATATACATGCATAAATACCTGTATTGAACAAAGAGTATGGCTTGGTGTGTGCATGTGTATGAGGTTTTGAGTGTTTGTGTGCATGCTTGTTTTTACATGTTTTTACATGTTTTTACATAAGCAGCATCACATGTTTTTACACACATGTTTTTACACACGTTTTTACATAAGCAGCATCACACTAAATGTATGCCATACTTGCTTTTTCACAGATGAGCAAATCTTCTAGATGTTTCCATATTAAAGCATATGAAACACATCATAGTCCACAGGTGTTCTACCCTATTGCATCAAAGCCTTTTGGTAGGCACTTAGGCTGATTCAAACTTCAACTTCACAATAATTGCATAATAAACATTCATGCATAGGACTCTTTGTAATCATGTATGAAAGTTTCTCTAAGTTAGATGGTGAAAAGCGGATTTGCTGTGCTATAGCATACATATATTTTTATTTATTTATGTATGTATTTATGTATTTATTCATTTAGAGTGAGCAAGCGTGAGCAGGAAAGGGGTAGAGGGAGAGGGAGAGAGAGAATCCCAAGCAGGCTCCACACCCAGCACAGAGCCCAATGCAGGGCTTGATCTCATTACCATGAGATCGTGACCTGAGCTGAAATCAAGAGGTCAGATGCTTAACCGACCGAGCCACCCAAGCACTCCAGCATATGTATGTTTTAAGTTGTGATCAGTGTTGTGCCTGGGTGGCTCAGTTGATTAAGTGTCTGACTCTTGGTTTCGGGTCAGGTCATGATCTCACAGCTCGTTAGCTCAAGCCCCACATTGGGCTCTGGGCCGTCAGAGCAGAGCCTGGTTGGTATTCTCTCTCTCTCTCCCTCTCTCTCTGGCCCTCCCCGGCTTATACTTTCTCTCTCTCTCAAAATAAATATATAAACTTAAAATAAATAAATAAATAAATAACTACATAAATAGTGATTAATGCTATAAAAGTGATCCCTTAAATTTCTGTAACAATTTTACTCCCACCAGCATTGTAAAGGAGCACCTGTTCCACATACCCTCATTGATAATGTGTTTTTTTTTTTAATTGGATTCTGAGTAAGTTACAAGGTATTGAACTGCTTACTTTCAGCTCTGTGACAACAAGTAGTCTTTATCTAATGTGGTTTGATTTCCTGAATACTCACCTCCTTACTCTTTCTTTGAGGTCTAAGAAGGACCCATTTCTGTTGATACTCTTTTTTATGTCTTTGAGTCTCCTTTGAAGTCATCAGCATTTTGGAAAGTCTTAGCCTGGAGATAGGAAAAAAGAAGGCAGTGGGAGATAATAAATTTAATTATTAATATAATAAAAACCATCATACTCCCCCCTGCCCCAGATGAATCTGATAATATTAACCATCAACTGTGCCTATGTGCATGTGCTGTGCCCATGTGCTTTCATAAAGATATCTGTAGCAGCAAACCCAGAGCTAGCAATTAAGACTAAAAGAGTGAGAAGCACTTTTGTAACATGCATCAAAGGCAGCATTAGCTGGTCCAATACCAGCCTACCGTTTGCTTTCTTCTACTAGTAAAACTCTTACAGTGAATATGGAATTAATGGGGAAGATATTGATTTCGGTTGTTAATTTGCTTTCAAAAATTGAGCTCCTGCAATCTTGGAAGAGTAAGTCTAAGACATATCTGTTTATCCATTTATTCCTATTAAAATGGCACTTCTAGAAAATATTATCTGGTATTAATCAGGTGAATGGTGTTATAAATGCCAGGGTTTATGTTTATTATACTTATTAAACTGGTCCTGATATCTCATAAAAATAAAATAAATGGCAGGGTTAGAAATGGAATACTTTGTATAATTCTTCAAATCTTTAATATTCTGTTTATTAAGTTTTTATTGAAATACAATACATGGAGGACAGAGTGAGTGAGTGGAGTCTCAGATCTAAACAGCAGCTGAGCTCTAGCAGTTCTAGGAGAAAACAGTCCGGCTTCTATTTTTTTTCCTATGAAAATCTCTTAGACTTCTGAAATTGCTCAATTCCTGGAAATATGCTTTTCAGAACTAGGAGGCGAAAGTCACCTTTTCCTTTAGGAAGTGCTTTTGTTGAAGAAGCGCAGGCTTCTAGACTTTCCCATCATCCAGAGCTGATTGCGTTTACTGTTGCCGCTTTTGCAGAGAAACAGCGTCAGCCGTGGAAACAAGGAAGGGAAGAGAGGCTTATAGAAGCACACGGGCAGAGACCACAACCCCGGGAATTCTCCAGGACAGAAATAACAGTGACACCTGTGCCACCGTTCCTTCACCTAACAGTAACAGTGCTGAGCACGAGATATGCCCTTGGCCTGCACCATTTGGGGGCAGAGAGCAGGTAAACTGAAATGAGCGCCTGGAGGAGGAGATTCAAGGCAGGTCAGCTGAGTGGAAGGCTAGCTCTTTCACGGGCTAGAACACGGGAACCACCCTGTTGCTAAAACTTACAAGTAACTTTCGCTGTCAGGGAATCCAGCCCTTTTAAGTGAATTAACTCCCAATGCCTGCTTTCACAACTGGACAGTGATAATACCAATGATGTTTTTTATATCCCTTGTATATTAGAGAAAAGAAGCTAATTATGATAAAGCAATTTGAAAGCTTCTAAAGCAAAGCAAGATATTATTAGAGCAATACTAAAGTATTCCATATGCACCTCGAATCTGAATGGTCACATTTCTTGTTTTTTTTTCTAATCTGCATGTCAGCTCTGACCTAGACAGAGGAATAAGATGTAGAGGAGGTACACCAGGTAATTGCTTTCATGGGACAAGCAGAGAAATTCCAGAAATACCTCCAGTGTCTACGACTAGGTATAGAGACTTCAGAATCATTTTTTTTTTTGGTAGAAGTCACTGAAACCGTAAGGAGAAAAAGACCACATTCGCTAAGAGATAGAATATAGAGCTGGAACAGTTAAAGATGGACCTCGAGTCTATCAGCATTCAGCAAACTCTTTCTGTAAAAGGCCAGACAGTAAATATTTTAGGTTCTGCAGACCATACAGTCTCTGTAGTAAGTACACAATTCTGCTGTTGTAGTTGCTGCAGGGAAACAGCCACAGACAATACATACACAAATGAGGGTGGCTGTGTTCCAATAAAACTTCATTCGCCAAATCAAGTAGTGAGTAGGATTTGGCTGTGGGCCTTAGGTGGATGCTCCTGCTCTAGACTGTAAGCCTCTTGAGGACAAGGACTCCTATCTTCTTCATTAGGTGTCCCCAATAACCTATGTGACTGACAGATAGTAGAGGCATAATTAAAACTCACTGAATGAATAATAAATTATTACTTTTCTCTGTTTACTCATTCCAATTAAATTTTGTGTTCAGATTCTGTTTCAACACACTTTTTGTGGGTGCCTAAAATGTAACAGGCACTGGGCTATTTTATCTGACAGCTTTAACTGTTTTCCTTCTTGGCCTTATCCTTCTTTAACGTCAACTTATTTTTTGTTTTTGTTTTTGTTTTTATTTTTTTTCTTGTTGCTTCTGTTTAGTAGCTTATTTTGACTGTCAGAAATTCCTCAGAAGGGATTGAAAGTAGAATAAGCATATGTGAGAAAATAAACAATGAGTGTTTTATATGAATTTGCATTTTGATGTATTTATTTTACTGAAATTTATCCTGTAAATGAGACATCATTCCCTAACACACATTCTATGTAACACCAGCCCTGCAAGATGCTTCTTGAGAAAAGGTGTCTTTAATCAAAAAAGTCTGGGAAGCTGTATATTGTTTCTACTGGAGAGTCAATCAGCAAGGACACTAGGTCCTATGGTAAAGAGTCAAAGAATCCTGAAAAGTTTCCTTTCAACCCTTCATGGAACAGCCTGTGTGCAAACACCAGCAAATGCCATTTGGTGCAAGGTCTCAGCAGGTGCATGGGTCCCTTGTTCTCCCAGAGTCCTGTGGAGATGAGAGAGAGGTATACTGGGGCAGGGCGCTGCTGAATATACTGAGGGACTGTATTCCTCTAAAAGAATCTGCCACTGTATTGCTCTCCCTTTGTATGATGGAAGCATGAGAACAGCCTTCAGTGGGGAGAACTGGGCTCAGACACCTTGCAGTCTGAACTTGGATACCAGCCACCTGGGGGATTACTGGAAATCCCAGTTGCCTGGCATCCAGAGTCTTAGGGTGCCTTTGGGAAATTGAGTCTCATTGCATCCCCTGATGCTGAGAAAAGAAGGAGCTTCTGAACCTTTGGGGCATTGTGGCTGCCCCTGCTGAGAGAGTTGGAGACACTGACCCTGCTAGCTCATTTCAGGACATCACAGAGAGGGGTCTCATAAGTGCAGTTTTCCAGTGGTCTTTCGTCATGGAAACCCATCCTTCCCCTTTGTATAAGTGTGCAGGCGTGTTGTTTTGCAAACCCCTAGTTAATATTATATGGAGCCAGTGTTTTGTGGAGCATGCTTTGGAAATACTCTATTATCTACTGTGATACAATGTGTTTTTTGTTTTGTTTTGTTTTAATGGCCAAAAATGTTCACTTTTCCCTGTATTCACACCCTTTGCAATGTAACTCTATGGCCTCTCCCACTGAAAAGTGGAATCTCTTGTCTCTACCCTCAAATCTGGTCTAACGCTGTGGGCTGCTTCTGCTAATGGAATTTGGTGGGGGTGCCAGTGCACCAGATCCGAGACTTTCATTCTCTTGGACTGCCATCAACATCATAAGTGTGGACTAGCTTACTGGGTGCTGAGATAATAGATGAGTCATGTCCATTGTCCCAGTCAAGAATTAGCCAACCATCAGACAAAATAGTGAGGCCATCCTAGACCAGACAGCCCCCAGAAGATCCCTACACATGCAAGAGATCCCAGCCATGACCAACACAGCTGATAAGAGTAAGCCCAGCAGAAGCTAGAACTACCCAGCTGATCTTCAGCCTCATGAGCAATAAGTGTTTAATGTTTGAAACCACTGAGTTTTGGGGTTCTGGCAGCTTTGGGCTATTGCTGTAATGCAGCAACTGTCCCTGAAAGAGCTACTAATTTTTGGCCTTTTTATATTTCATCTCTTGTCTATGAAATTAAGGCCGAGGCAGTGACATTACTGAAAGAGAAAAGTGGATCGTACACATAAAAATGATAATCAATGTAGAGTATTATACCAAGAATATATGTGTTAGCAAAGGATTATTGTAGATGTATTGTTTTCACTCAACATAGGCAACCTTGTATAGTCATAGACCAATAATATGAAATTAGTGTGTGGGTGGGGGGCAGGGATCTCAATGGTCTAAAAGAACATATGCAGAGACTTTTTTCCTGCTTCTCTCCCACCGAGCCTTCCTTCTGACTGAATCCACAAGGTAGCAGAGAATATCCACATGCGATCGGGGGACATTTCTGGAGATTTCTTTCTGCTCTGAATTTTTTTGACAACCTGTTTTTTTCTGGAAATAATAATGAGTGATAATAATAAGGAGGGGCTTTTTGTTGTGAGATTTTAAGCTTGAAAGGTAGAAGAGTCTTCTCAAATGGCTAGACAGATAAAAACAGTAAAACGACACAGTGGTACTCTGCTTCCCCCGCTCCTGGTTTCTGTCCAGGGGGAAAATATCGAAGCACAGAGGCCTCTCGCCTCTCAAAAAAGCATTCATGGGTAAACAAATTGGTGCCATCTTCCCTGTGCCCTGAGAAGCTGTGAGTGTAGCATGGGGAGAAAGGATCTATCTTCTAAAGCAGTAAAACAACTGTCGAGCTGCTCACAGAAGTCGGGGGCTCACTGGACCCACGGAATTCCCACACCACACACTCCAGCCTCTTAACTAGTGCCGTTTGCTGGGATGCGGCCAACTAATTGAATTTAAATTAATGATGTACATTTTGTTTCGTTTAAGTTGTTAAACTGTATTTCCATGTTTGATAGTCATTTGCTAAATCTTGGGAAAACATTGCATATATAATAATATGCTTGAATCCCCTGTAGCATTAAAAAAAAAAAAGCTAACAAGTTATATATGATTTACTCATTTGAAACACATCTGTATTTTAAAGAAACATTAGTATAATCAGGAGAGGGATTGGGTTATTGATTTGAATTCCAATTCAGATATTATTTAGGGAGCGTGTCTCAGAAACAAAAGACGTGCTTCTGTCTTTCTCAAAAACGGAGAGACGTCGGCTCACCTTTTTATAAAAAAGAAAAATGAGATGTAGAGAAATAAATAATATTTCATGACATAATCATTCTTTTTTAATTTAATCAGGCATAGTTCTTTTTACTTTTCTTTAGGTCTCTGAACCCTAAACAGCAGAGGTAAAAAATAACTTACTCATAGCCAACTAATTTGAAAAACTAAATATGTAATCTTTTCCCAGCATAAATGACTTGATTCTTTGCACTTTGCTAATTTGGGAAAAAATGCAGAAGGTTGCAAAAAATTAATGAAGAGCATTTAAAGCAGATTTCTTGAATTTTTTCTCATTATCTTTATCTATAGTGAATTTATCACAAAACAAACATAGACAAGATGCTTACGTTTGGTTTATATTATATGTGGATATGCTCTTTCCTTATATATAATATTGTGGTGGAAACGACACAAAGCTAAGAGTGAGAAGATATGGATTTCTAGAAGTTAGGAACCAGGAAAGCTCAGGTAGATTGCTTAACAACTCTATAAGTTGCTTGATAGTCATTCTAATATTAGATCAAAATATATAAAACTGCCAGTATATGGCCACTTGTGACCAGAAAAAATTACACAAAATTACACAAAAATTTATATGATTTGACCTAATACCACTCTTATAGGGTTACTACATGAAATAAATTTTTTAAAAACATTTTGTAATACTATAAAATGTATGTAAATGCAAAAATATTAGGTTATTATCCTAGTGTGTGTGTGTGTGCGCGCGCGCGCGCGCGTGTGTGTTCACACAAAGGAAACCCATCTGGTACAGCTGTGATAATAACTGATACAGATAACCACACATTGATTTGCCTGGTTTGCAAAGAGGATTGAGGGCACCGGATGGCATGAGCCACCTTTTATGACGACTCATTTCGTCTCCATTGAGATGTCTGATATTTGGCCTTTACTTTAAAAAATATGAGTTATGGAGCGCCTGGGTGGTTCAGTCAGTTGAGCATCTGGCTCTTGATTTCCACTCAGGTCATGATCTCACGGTTCGTGAGTTTGAGCCCAGCATTGAGCTCTGTGCCGACAGTGCAGAGCCTACGTGACATTCTCTCTCTTCCTCTCTCTCTCTCTCTCTGCCCCCCTCCCTCTCAAAAATAAAATAAAATAAAACTTACAAAAATATAGGAGTTAGGGATTGAAGAGCAAGCAATGGATCCATTGCCTCTCTGAAAGTCTTTCTGTGTAGACAGACAAATTAATAAACTGGCTTCTCTGTAGCCATCATTAGGATACAGAGACTTCTTCCTCCAAAGACATGTAAGCGTTTGATTCTGGTTCAAAGGCAGACCACGTTGGGTATTCACAGGTTACCAAACAGTGGATGCACATGCATCTTCAGCCTTCTTTTGGGCCATGTATGAACACCTAGCCTCCTCCGCTCCCCCCTACAATGTGTCTGCTGGCCTCCCATACCCCGCACCCCCCCATCCCACAGCATGCTCAGATCCTGCTTCTCTTTCTTGCTAATTTAGGTGTGCTCAGCCCAGTGAGCCACAATAGTTCCTTGATTTGAGCTCCTGTGGAGGTAGCCAGCCCATCTGCACGGACAGGCTGAAGAAGGGGCACCTTGACTGCAATGGTGGAATCGAATGGTTTCTTATGACTTTCTGATTTATGACTGTGGCCTGGTAACTTTACTTCCTGCCCTAAGATTATGTGAACTCTTGTGCACTGTTATATTTTTTCCTGATACCAGTCTGAGTGGGTTTCTGCCACCTTTAAACATGGGGCTCAGGCTCAGGGTGTTCCAGCAACACTGCTCTTGCTTCCACAGACCTTTGGCTTGTTTATGAATCACTAGACACCATCCTTCTCACTTTAGACTTAATACCTTGCTATCTTATGTATGTTATGTCCACATACAATGTGGTTTTTTAAATGAAACTTATTTATCAGGTTTATTTCAAGTGATGTTTGGTTTTTAATCAGAGTTAAGTTCATTAATCATGGATGGAACTAGAGTATATTATGCCATGAAAAATAAGTCAGTCAGAGAAAGACAGATATCATATGATTTCACTCATATATGGAATTTGAGAAACTTACATGAACAGAAGGGAAGGGAAGGAAAAATAAGATAAAAACAGAGAGGGAGGCAAATCATAAGAGACTCTTAAATACAGAGAACAAACTGAGGGTTGCTGGAGGAGAGGTTGGGGGCGATGAGCTAAATGGGTGATGGGCAGTAAGAGGGCACCTGTTGGGATGAGCACTGGGTGTCATATGTAAGTGATAAATCACTGGGTTCTACTCCTGAACTCAATACTACATTGGTAACTTTCTTGAACTTAAATAAATAAATTTTAAAAAATACTTGGGACAACAACAACAAAAAATTTTGGGATTATTACTGTAAAAAAAAGAATTTAATTCATTTCAACTTAAAAAAAAAGATGTATGATTTTATGATTGTTAAAGCTATCCAAAGGCCTGTGCTACAGAAAGTTCCCTTCCAAAGAGTATTTCCAAGAACCTTTTGAGTAATTGTAGCACTGTTGCAATATTTGGATAGCTTCCCACACTGACAATTTTTTAGGTAGAAACTTTCCTTGGGCACACGAAAAAGAAAGTCACATTTTAGATTTACACCTTGAAATGCATGCTTTAAGGTATGAGTGATACTAATACCTTTTCCATAGTGAACCCCAAATCAGTGCTTCTTAAATGATGGAGTTCAACCCTTACAGGTGCCAGTGGCTTAAAATAAATAACCATAAATAAAAAGCAGAAAACCCAAATCAAATGTTTTTCCCCCAGTCTGGTTGCTTCCCAAAGCTGTAAGCAGATCATGTGGACAGCAGTGGATGCTGTTGAGCGTGTTTGGCTAGAGCCTCTTACAGACCTGTTTTATGTAATCCTGGCATGGATGTCCTTGCGTATTTTGCAAGCAAGAGAAGCCCTTATGCTGTAGGCTCATTGAAGGACAGAAGTGACACTGCACTCCAGGAGATATTTCTTGTTTAAACAAGTTACAAGAAGATTATTTGAAGGGTAACAGCCAGGTTATGTACCCCATAAAAGTACGAATGATTTACAAATATTTAACAAGGAAAAAACTAATTATGCCGCTCCTGTCACACAGAGGCCAGCCTCAGAAATGGTATAATCAATATGGGAATGTTAGCTGTAATACAGTCTGTCAGCTTTTTAACCAACCAACCAACCAAAAGAGAAAAAAAAAAAAAGAATCAGAAAGTCTATAAACAAAGTTGAGGCCTCTCCTCCAGCCTCATGAATTTTGTGTATATAGCTGCATGTACCTTCCACATGTAAGGTATCTGAACATTCAGGAGTTATCTCCAAGGCCATCTGGGAAGACCCGAATGGGATTCGAAGAGAACTGTTGGCTTCACAAGGGGTCACTGTACACAAACTATAACAATTTTGTTCTCTGGGCCTGCGTTAGTGTTTTTGAGAACATTTTTTCTTTTCCACCAAATTAACAAAATTAACAAAATCCACTATAGGCTCAGCGAATTGTTTTCCCATGATGTACGTGTGTTTGAAGAGGTGCACGTCGCTTCATACTTTGCATGGTTTCATATATATCTATATAAATGTGATGATACAGACGTGTAGGTGTGCATCTAAGAGCCCAGGAAAATTGCCTCATAAAGAAACATCACCCTGGAATACAAACAGTACAAAAGTGGCTCTCAGAATCGGGTGAATAAGCGGGGAATCACATAATCGTCCATGAGCACAGCTGGAGTCAGACTGTATGAGTATAGTTCCCAGCTCTGGTCACTAGGTATTTCTGATCGTGGGTAAGACACACGCACTACGAATGCATCCTCAGAGAAATAAAGCCAAGAGTGGGAGTTATTTTATAGGGCTATGGTGAAGATTACATGGCAAGTTTATAAGACAATCTCTAGAACATAATAAATGCTCAATAAATATTAGCTATTACTATCAAACTAAAGCCTTCCCCATTTGTAATTCATGTTGTCTTTGTCTTGCTAGCTTCCAGGTACAAATAGGGTCACGTTCATAGTAATGGCCCAAATTTTGCTGTTGTTTGCCAGCCAACGTTCCAGCCCTTGGAAACTAAGCACTCCATGAGATGCTCACGTATGTCCCTCTCTCTCTCCAGCCCCCGCCAATATTCACAGGTATTCCTGGACAGTTTCACATCAGCCCATGGAGAGTCTCTTACTTTTCTTGTTGATATTGGTTCAACTTAAAGCACCTGATGATGATGTGTTGCCATGGTACCTGCAGCCAAGATCTATGGGAAAGTTGAGGCCAATGTCAGGGGCTCTGTCTCCCTTCTGCCACCTCCAAAATTACCAACTGGTGAGGATTCTGGTTGAGGTCATGCCTGTTACTGTTCTCACTAGTTGGGGGCCCCACAGTGGAAATGTCTCTCTCCCCTACACCATGGCACATTTCATTACCAGGGCATTAAAACAGTTATGTGGTACTCCTGCACTCATGGTCCCTTCAAAACAAACAAACAAACAAACAAAACAAAACGTCAACCTTTGCCTCAGCACCCTCCAGGAGGTGCAAGCATGCATTTGGAGGTTCCAAATAAGGACCAATATATACAATTAATACTCTGCTTTCCTCTCCATCTAAGCCTTTTGTCAGTCATCTGTACAAAAGAGCGCTCTCCCAGCCAGTTTTCTCAGGAAAATTCGTTGCTCAAGACCCTGACCAACATACCAGTCCTTCACACATGCACAGGCACATCTGAATACCGGCTTAGGCCCAATGGAGTCTCTCCTTTCTGTGATGTAAATGGCATGGAAGTTTTCTATGTTCCAACAGAATTTTACCCCATATGGTTTTGGGGAACATGATTTGACCCACAGCAAGTATTTGAGTCATTTAATATTGATGGTTATGACAGGGCTCCCCGTGTTACATGGTCGGAGATGGGAACCCTCACTGTTTCTACACATAAAGTTCTCAGAGTTGGGCCGCCTCTGATTTGTAGCTTTGTTTCAGTAGTTTGGGTTGGTTACCACATTTTACATTGTAATAACTTTACTTTATTGCTACTGTCACAACAAAGCAAAGCAGCTATTATCTTATAACAAACTAAAGCTACATTTCTAAACCATCGCATCTAACCAAACTACAGTGCTATAACACCTAATTTACAGTTTATTCCAATTGCATGGACACGAGGAGCATAAAATAAAAATAAAAATATATATATCAGATTTCATTGGCTCGTCTGGGCCAAGGGCTTTGAAGTTTGGGAGGATGGTTATAAAACAGCTGAGGTTTCCATGTTTCTCACAAGACTTTTCTGAGCACTGGGCAGCTATTTGGAGCTGACTTAAAAGTGTCCCTGTGATTGACATCACACTCGGGTTCTCTCGCGTCTGTCCAACCAAGATAGAAACCTGCTCCCTCAAGACTTGTGCAGAACTGCCTCTCCTGAACTATGGGCATTGCCGTGAAAGGGATTGTTAAAGGTGCCCAGAAGGTGAAAGATTCTTAAAGATAATCCACCAGGCCAACCAGTTAAGGGTTTGGAGGGGTGAGAGGGAAGAATACAAGTGCAGAGGCAGAAACACAAAGTAGCTTCTGGGTGCCCCTACACAAGTGTACTGATGTGTTTCCATTGAAGAGTGTGGCTCTGGTTAAAGTTAGGGATGAACTACCTTTAAAATAAATGAGAGAAATGAAAGCTTGATTCCTTTTTTTCTTCCTATAGGCTGCACAAGATCTTACAGGTTCAGAATGGCCTTACCACTCCTCTCTCATCTGAGACAAATCTTTCCTTTAGAGCCAACCGCTTCCAAAGGCTCCTAACAAGTTCTTAACCTGGGTGTTATCCCCCCACCCAATGCACACATATGCACCTGACAGGATGGGTCCTTCCTCTGAACTTCCATAAGTCTCAATGATTCCGTAAATCATGGCCCATATGTCAGCTGGTGGCATTGCACTCAGCAATGTGGGTGAAGAAGCATTTGGGAAATGGAATGGCTGAGGCATCATATGGTAGCATGGGACTAGGAGAAATTTAGAGTGACTCCCAGGTTTCTGGTGGCCATGGGTCAATGTGGTAGTGCCATTTATTGAGAAAGGTAGAGGTTTGTGCAGTATGAGAGATGATTGCCTACTTTTTTATACAGCCATTTAACTATACTAATCATTTATCACGTAAGCTGTATCTCCTTACACAGCTAGTCATATTTTTCAGCCTATCGTGGTGGCTTCCACAGATTAGTGTCCCAGAAACACCAGTTAGTGACAATGGAGGTGGTGCTCCCCACAAACCTGGGCAAGACAAGGTCTTGGATATCAGGCTTTAGAATGCTTCTCTCTGATCCTCCCTGGCTGTACTCCTTCCCACAAGGTAACGAGTTTGCAGGATTATGAGGATGAGCCCAAGCAGAGACTTTGCCTTCACTTCCAGACAATGTTCCACATATCCTGAGCCTGCTTCCAGGACCAGTGCAGGCTTCTGTCAGTGCCAGCTCTGTATGGACAGACTACACCACTGGTAAGTGCACATCTGGGCCTCAGGACTGGTCAAGGTAAGCCAAGGGGTGGCTGTTTGAGGGGATAAGAGGTGGAAAAGTCCAGATGTGCAGATGGGGGTGTCCACATAGATGTAGTGTGGATTACAGCCTGTGTGGGACATCAGGTGCTGTGTCATGAGGCAGGATTTGGGAACTAAAGACTAGCCTTCTCCATGCTTTCAAGCTCCAGTAGAGGATTCCAAGGACTCCAAAAATTTTAATTTGGAGCCTAAATGTCTAGGTTATTATAAATGTATATTCATCACAGTAGAAGGATAGAACATATTTTTTTAGAATACACTGTCAGCTTAATATAATTTAATATTTAGATCTGTGATACATTTACTCTTGATCTCAATCCTGATATGTCAGAGTGGATCTGGCAGGGGGGCACCAAGAAGCACCTTATAGTCAGGTTCCTCTAAGCACACCTTGTAGAATGTGACCATCACAGGTCCCACATGGAGCTCTGTCGCTGACAAAATTGGTGTTTTAGTAGGTAAAAGACATGGAAAGTGAAATGTCATGGGTTCAGGAAAGTTGGGCAGCAGGATGGACTTGGTTCTTTTCTCCTAAATTATTTTGATCTCTCAGTATTTCAGACTCAGCCCCACTGTCTTCAAGCTTAATCTGTTCTTTCGGATCATATCATGCTAATTTTTCATCTTTCCTTTGAAATAATAACATTACAGTTTTGATTTTGTTTGTCTCTCCCCACCCTACCTCCTGGGTGTTGTACTAAATTTCTTTGTGTTTTCATAAACTGCACTACTCCTCCACGTTCTGTCCATCATTTTGGGGGTTAGAATACTTTCTTTTCCTTCTGTTTTTAGTAATATCTGTATTACCCAAATCTGAAGTATTGCTTTGACTGTGTTCTGATTCTCTCACCTTCTCTTCCTACCACTCTTTTTAATTTGTTTTTAAATTTTGTTTTTTATTTTTTAAAATTTACATCCAAATTAGTTAGCATATAGCGCAACAGTGATTTCAGGAGTAGATTCTTTAATGCCCCTTACCCATTTAGCTCATCTCCCCTCCCACAACCCCTCCAGTAACCCTTAGTTTGTTCTCCATATTTTTGAGTCTCTTCTGTTTTGTCCCCCTCCCTGTTTTTATATTATTTTTGCTTCCCTTCCCTAATGTTCATCTGTTTTGTCTCTTACCATCCTCATACGAGTGAAGTCATATGATTTTTGTCTTTCTCTGACTAATTTCACTTAGCATAATACCCTCCAGTTCCATCCACGTAGTTGCAAATGGCAAGATTTCATTCTTTTTGATTGCCCAGTAATACTCCATTGTGTGTGTGTGTGTGTGTATATATATATATATATATATATATATATATATATATATATATATCATATCTTCTTTATCCATTCATCCATCAGTGGACATTTAGGCTCTTTCTATACTTTGGTATTGTTGATAGTGCTGCTATAAACATGGGCGTGCATGTGCCCCTTCGAAACAGCACACCTGTATCCCTTGGATAAATATTTAGTAGTGCAATTGCTGGATCATAGTGTAGTTCTATTTTTAACTGTTTGAGGAACCTCCATACTGTTTTCCCCTTAACAACCTTGTTCCAGCACCAGCAAATGTGGTTTTCTCCAGGGTCCACTGGGACCTTACCTGTGGGGAGGCTGCACAGCCTCTACCAAATGTCCTCCCAGCAGAACCACCTCTCCCCGTGTGGCCTGAGGACCCCCCTGGACTTCACCCTGCTCCCCTGGGGATTCACCCTTCCCACCAGAGCACCACCAGTTATTGAGCTGCGGAGTTTCAGACTCTGTGCTACTTCCCTGTTTATAGAGTATTCATGGAATTCAAACCCTCTACTTTCTCCTTTCTCCCTTTTTAGTCAGTCCCTGTGGCTGTTTCCACTTTTCCACTTTCTCTCCAGCTACTCTGGGGGGGGGGGGCTTTTCCTGTGCTCTCCCCCCATCTCCATCCTCTCTCCACAAGCAAAAACAGCTCTCTGCCCTCCATGGCTTCTCTCTCCCCCAGTTCACCTCTCTGCGCCACATACCTGCTGAGTTCTGTGGTTCAGGTTGTGCATTGTTGTGTTGATCCTCAAATCAGTTTTCTAGGTGTGCAGGATGCTTTAGTGTCGATCTAGCTGTATTTCATGGACGCGAGACACCACCCCCCCAAAAAAAAACCTTCCATGCTGTTCTGCCATCTTGGCTCCACCATCCCATGTCTTTTTTAGAAGGAATTTGGAGGGCTGTTGAGTTGTGGTCAAGTAGGATTGTGAGAGAACATTCTATGCCAACAGACAAAGTAGCCTTCAGCCCAGGTTGCGGATAGGACATCAGGCAGGGGTGGATAGAAGGTGTGGCAGGTCTGGGGTAAGGTAAGTTTCTAGGGAAAGCTACAATGTCTTGATACAACAAAGAGAGGAAAGAAAGGTCAGGTGTTATATCAGACACAGATGTCATCCATGACCACCAAGGGGAACAGGTGTTTCTGAAAACCCCTACCACCTACACCCAGGTAATGTTAATTTTCAGCAAAGTTAGGTGACAGGGTTAGTCTACATTCAGAGTGCGTTGGGGCCTACAGTTAGCACTGTAACTGTTTTCTTACTGGAGATGAAAAGGTACGGGATATCAGCTCCATCATCCAATTTATGGTGGCCACAACCACCCCACTTTGGGCTAGACTTTGGGAATTTGAGCAAGCTGCTCACCAGTGGGAAGAGCTGGCCAGAAGAAGGGATGGACAGGCCAGAGATCAAGCCATAGCTGGGATTGGCACACAGCCAGTAGCAAAGCAGGCAGGGCCAAACTGACCAGGTGACAGGAGCGCAACAGCTTAATCTGATTTTAACAAAAGTAGGGGTTTTATTTCCTTAAAAAATAACAGAAACAGAAAAGAGAGGGCCATTGCAAATAACCCCCCTTGTACCAATTCGTGCCTGGTGGCTAAATTTTAGTTCCATGCTGAGATGGGCATTCTCAGTTTCTCTTCAGTTGTGCTTACAAAAAACATTTGCCTATTGCAAAATACTCCATAGGCATAAACTTAAATTCTGGTCCTCATACATAACATGTCCACAATTAATTATGTCCAAAAAATGAAACTGACGAATATTTACAGTTAGTTAGGCACCATAAGAAATAGGAGTAAAAGGGTAAGGCATGAGGCTGGGAATTGAGTTACAGTGACAGACATCAAGGTGTGAGAAGCTGGCGACTGCCCACAGCAAGAAGAGAGAGACTCTCAGTACAGCCAATGACCAAGACACCAAAAAGGAAGAGATCACTTCAGCTTGCGTGGTTGGTGGGGTTTACCCTGGAGAAAGAACCAGATGAAGGGTAGAAGCAGGTAGTCATGGGGCAGGAAGATCAGCGTACCAAGGATGTACAGAGATGCTGTAAATAAGAAATATGGTGCCGATTGCCCCAGCATGAAGCTCCTTATGTAGGCTTCACACTGTAAACCCGCCCAGCTACCAATAAAGCAGGCAACACCATGGTGTGAGAAAAGGACAAGCCCCTTACAGGCCGTACTAGCTTAGAAGAGGATATTTGCAAGTTGAGAGACACAACCCAGGTTTACCTCCAATAGCAAGAACAGCTTGCCAATACCACCTGATATTATAGCTCCTGGAAGCTGAAATTCTGTAATAAAACAATGGGTGTTTTAGTGCCATTCCCCTGCATTGTATCAAGACTTTACCAGGTACAAGTAACTAGCGCTATCCAATCACAAATAATAAAGGTGGGAGTGAGGTGGGGAGGAAACTGTGAAATGAAAAGCAATTCCAATGAAATTGAAATATTATGTCCCATTCAATTCATGTTATGAATGTGTGGCCAAAGGTGTAAACATGTTATTATTTGAAATTTGGCTTTTGAAAGAACACCAAATTGTCAGCTGTCCACGGTGACCACTTGTCTCAGTCCAGCCCTGAATAGAAGCAACGTTTGAGCTGGATGTTAAACAGAGGGCATGGTTTCAAAGGGCAGAGAGTCAAGATAAGTATAAGGCAAGAGAAATGCATTTCTGACAGGGAGGACTCATCATGTCTGGACTTTTACTACCTAGTACATGAAATTTGGGGAGTTCACATGGCAGTGCTTGCGAGGCTTATTTGCAAAACAGAAACGTTCTAACTAATGCCCTGTCTTCTTCAGCAAGTATCTATTCCTCCCCCCCTCCCCCCCTCCCGCCCCAGATCTGAAAGCTTAGCTTTCCTGTGCCTCTTGGCCAGACCCTGAGATGGCAGTGTGGAGATAAAGAATAGGAACTGTGAAGTCAGGCAGGCTTGGGCTTGAATTCTGGCTCCATCTCTTACTGGTTGTGGACGTCAGCCAAATTTACTCACCCTTTGTAGAAAGTCTTCCGTCTTCTCGTTTTAAAAATGAGCATAATATCAAATGACCACATAGAGCTATTGTATTACTTGAGATTAAAGTATCTATCACCTGGGAAGAACTCAGCGAATGGCAGCTTTGTCTTTCTCATTGGAAAACTGGCAAAGAATAGCAATGGTTATTCTTTCTGCTGTATCCAGGCTTTCCCTGCCTATAGCTTTGGAAAGCAGGTATGCAAGTATCCGATACATTTTTAAATAACCATTTTCTTGGCGCATCTTGACATTGTCTCACCTGATAATTTACTGACCTTTTTGCTCCAGAAAACAATTCACCAAAACATGACTGAACATGGGTTTTCATGACCCATGAGTCAGTTGCCATAGTAGTAGATCTACTTGCACATTTTTTTATATTCCAAAGTAGGCTATGGTGGCTATAGATTTTGCCTGCCCATTATGCTTTTCCATCTCCCTGTTTTGAATAAAGCCTCTTCCCTTTAGTTACAGGATTAGAGTTCGACCCAAGCCTGGCCATTCACAGTACTCCATCCTCTTGGCCGCTGTGCTTGACCCGAGATACAGCCATGTGACCCAAGCTGGTCCAGTTGATACACTGGGAGAAAAAAGCTATTGATTCCTCTGAAGTTATTAAGCTGGATGTGTTTAATCTGGTGCTGTAAGATGCCATTTCCTTATCATACGAAGGGAACCTTGCTGCTAGCTCTAATGCTGACTATGTGCAAGTACTGTTCTAAGAATTTTATTTGTATTATCTTATTTAATCCTCACAAGATGCTTATCTTGCAGATAATTCCATAGTCATTATTGGAGAGATAAGGAAATTCAAGCACAGAGAGGTAAAGCAACTTGCTCAATGTCACATAGCTAGAAAGTGATGGAGATAGAATTTGAATCTATGCGATTTGTTATTAATCTCCTGGCCAGTGGTTCTCAATTGGTGACAGCTTTTTCTTCTGGGGGACTTTAAGCAATGTCTGGAGACATTTATGGCTCTTGAAACTTGAGCAAGAAGCATTGCTGGTCTGGCACCCATGGGGCAGAGGCTAAGGAGGCTGCTAAACATCCTACAACACACAGAACATCCCCCCAAAATGTGAATAGTACTGAGTCTGACCATTCAAGTTCCCAAGTCTTGATGGAACAGAAGTGACAGAAACACCCAATTCATGCTAGTGCTAGTCCCTGGGGCTCACGGTATCATGAGCTAAAATCAGAACCTTCTCAGTGATTTAAACCAGCGATGCCCTTTATGTCCAGTACAGTTTTGAATGAAGTGTTGTTTTGGGGCTGCGATCCGGAGAACCCTGACTAACACATATACAGAGCCCCTTCTTACTCTACTCCAGGCACAGACATCTGGAAAGATGTGTATGATTCCGTGTGTGCTGCTGATTTTCCACCTCCGACCATCAGGATTATAGGGATTGTTTTTCTCTCTACATATCAAGAAGCTTAATTAGCACTTTTGGGGAAATGTGATAGTGATGAGCTATAAGCCATCACACTTATCACATGGGTCAGGGTGGAAATGATCCTCAACAGTGTTTTTCTCTATCTTTAATTTAGAAATTATGATTCAGTGAGAGATACTTTCTCAAACATTTAGACTTAGAGGCAAATGCATGCTCAACACATCTGCTCGAGGAAGCATGTTTATGTACATTTTACTTTCTTTGCATCCGCTTCGGAATTCTTTCTCATCCTATGTGCATAAGAATAGACTCATGTGTTGTACAAACCCATCAATAAGTCCACATGTCTCTGTGCCTGAAGGTCAACAGACTACTTTTTTTTTTTTTTTTTTTTTTTTTTTTTTTTTTTTAGTTATGATCAAATGACTACCAACACCTAGAAACAACTAGAGAGAGCTGGGAAAAAAGTCTACATGTAACATCTAGTACAGCTGTAAATTTAAGAAATGTATAACAGATCTGGGAGGTAGCCAGCAAGCTCCCATTTCTGTGTAAACCACCAATATATGGGATGCTACTATTTATTTAGGAGCCTCCCACTTAGAAATTCTGCTATGTATTGGGCATGTCACTTGCTTGTAGCAATGAGGCGAATGTTTTGATACTTAACAATAATAAATCTTATAGGCAAACTCTTGTGGGGTGTGTTTGTGTGTGTGTGTGTGTGGTTGTTTGAACATGTCTGGGTCCTTCATATATAGATAAATTATGAAATAAATCCTTAAGTAAACCAAATCTTAAATAACTAGTTGAATTACACTGAACTTTTTAGATGGTCCTAAATGTTTTCTGTGGGACATGTTGCTTTAAAACATTTCAAGTTGTCCACTGAAGCTAAAATGTGTTTGGATTCTTCTATTAAGGCCTTTAATCTGATTAAAATAAATGTTCTAAGATCTCTGTCCTATAATGGGGACACTAAATAATTCTCAGATAGACTTCTTCAGGGGGTTACAGAGATAATAAAAAGATAAAAATGACTTTGCTCAGCCCCACTGAGACCACTGTGAATGACATCAAGATGTATTAAAATCAGATACTTCTCACCAATGTCAACCATTTCATTGGATATTTTCTAGGTATTATATTTCTCTCTCTTTGTTTTACTTGTACTTCTTTCACATGTAAACATTTTTCTCTGTTAAAACAACTTTGCAAAACGTTGTCTTCCATCATCTTTTAACTTTGCTAGCACAGATGGTAAAATTCACTATCTTATATGGTTTTGTGTGGATGTATCATTTTATTCCAATTAGATAAATTTGAGGGATTCTTTTTAATCTAGCAATCTTCTCTATGTTCCATTAACATCTTCTCAGTAGTTAAGAGGCGGCATGATAGAGTGGAAAAAGTATTGTTGGAGTTTAATCATATTTATTATTTGTTTACACTGGAAAAGTTACCCCGAGTCTCCGTGTCCCTCATTGGTAATAGCACACTAATGTTTCTGAGTGTGAATTAACTGGTACCAGACTTACTGAGTGCAAACAACCGGTAAACTGGACAAAATATATGAAACAACTGTTTGCAGATGTTGGGCAACAGGCAATCCAGAACTGTGATCCCTCAGAAAAGCAAACCAGTGACATAAGCCCTACAATCGCCCTGGCTTTCAGCCCGGAGGCACGTAATGGACCACAAGAGAAGGAGAGAAATCCAGTATAGAAACAGTCATATCACTGATATGAAGAGGCAGATGTTGGACTTTGTGATGCACAGCAGTGGAGAGGAACAACACAGAGAACAGTTTTAGGAATCGGTTAGGGGTGCTTTGGGCATCTGGAGCTCGAAATTGCACAGGGGAACACGACAGCGCTCGGCAAAGAAGCAACGGAAGCCGCAAACTGAACAACCCCCAGGGCTCACACAGGCTGGAGAGAAAAAAAAAGCCAACATCAGAAAAGGAAGAGGTGATAGATAATGATTGCACATCCGAAATTCATTAAGTGCATATTAAGACAATATAAAAAACATTAAGCCAATGAAGTTGACAACTTAGATGAAATAGAGAAGTTGTTTAAAAGACAGAAATTACCAAAACTGACACTAGAATAAATAGAAAATATAAATAGCAATATACGTGTTAAAACAAATTGAATTGGTAATTTAAAAATGTTCCCAAAATAAAAATTCCAGGCCCGGATAGCTTCACTAGGGAGTTCTGTCAATCATTAAAGGAAGCGATGATACCAATTTTATGCAAATTCTGTCAAATACTAGAAGAGGATAGAACCTTTTGAACACAACTTATGAAGCCATTATAACCATGACACCAAATCAAGACAAACATAGGAAAAAATTAGAAATCAATATCCCTCAAGAGCACAGATGCAAAATGGAACAAAATGTTTGCAAATCAAATTCAGAAATTATATGAAATGAATATAATATACATGATGACCAGGTGGTCTTTATTTCCAACATGCGAGATTAGTTGGACATCCACTAATCAACACAAAATCACCATACTACCAGAATAAATGAGGTAAGTTGTGGTGTGTGCGTATACATGTTTGTGTGTGTGTGTGTGTGTGTGTGTGTGTGAGAGAGAGAGAGAGAGAGAGAGAGTGAGAGAGAGAGAGAGAGGGAGCGAGCAATAATCAAAATAGATGCAGAAAAAGTGTCATCAAAATTCAATATCCATTTATGATATACTCAGCAAATTAGGAATAGAAGGGAATTCCCTCAAACTAAGAAAGATAAGTATCAGAAAACCCACATGGCTAGGTCTCACTTTCAAGCACTCAGACGTCCCTGGAACCAATGGCTTACCTTCCCTGATCACCTCCTATTGCTTGATATGTGGACTTGTCCCAGTGTGGGCCCCATCTTTGTGTGAGTAATGACTTTTTCTGGTCTGCTCAGACTTTCTGTCAATACACCTAGAGTCACAAATCTATGGCACTGATTATTGCAAAGATTGTCCACATTAGCAGTTATTATTCTCATGTTCATTTGTAATATTTTCAAATAATCTGTCATTTCTCTGAGCACATGGGCGAATTACACAACTCCTCTACCGCTACTCCCAAACTTATTGTGGCTACATACTTAATATGTGCTTTGTCGTTGGTGATGGTGTTGATTTAATTTGTTGTAGCCAATACCGTGGTATAAGTTAGAATTTTGGATACTTGTGAGCAAAGATAACAACTTTATTGTTATATCAACGCTTCCATGGCTTAAAAGTGCATGTTCTGATTATAGACATTTCGATAAGAACAGGTGTTGAGGCACCTTATATGAAGACCTATCACTTTCATAAGCATGGACTTCGGTAACAGAAATGACAACTAGTCGTGCATTATCAGGGAATAAATATTTCATACCCATAGATGCTTTCAAGATGAAAGCATGGGTTATTAAGTAATGTGCAAATTATTAATAATGGGAGCCTGATTCACATTAGTGTTTTCTCAGTAATCTCTAAATGTTGCTAATTTTCAGCAGTCTCCCAAAATACATGAAAGCTACTGCTTAGATGTGTCCTCTACAGATGCCAAATACAGTGATAGGTTTATATTCTATTTTTCATTTTCCTTGGTATATTGTTGAAAAGTGATATTCATACCCATTAGACAAATGTAGTTGGAATTGTTGCAGTTATATATAACACATCAACACCTGCTTGTTTCTTCTCATTAAAAATGTGATATGTCCTGAAATCTGGTTGCATTTGAAAGGGTGAAAATGCATATCAAAAGCAAATCAAAGATTTTGTAAAAGAGCAGTGGTGCAAACCTCTGAGAGTATCACTTCTTGAAAATGATGTATTGAAATCTATCCTTTCTATGAATTGCCATGTGCAGCCTCTTTAACTGGTGAAGGCTCCCTCTCCTAACCTGATGGGTTTTTAATGGATGTGTTGGGGGATAAGGTGCAGGGTTTTCATTTGTGTGACCTTTCCAGTAGTAGGTGAATAATGAGAGTATTCAACAAACATCTTTTTGACTGCCATATCTTATCCAGCATCACTGTGGAATTCACTCAAAGGACACCTGGACTGTGTTGGCGTCTGAAATTTGTGAAAGACTCAGTTTCCAAGTATCCAGAACCTACCTGTGTTTTTCAGGCTGGTGCAGCTAGAGTAACTGAGGCTGCTCCAAGAACCGTACTTCCCATGATGACAAGGGTTTTCAAAGGGGGGATTAAACAAGTGGGTTATTTCTTGCTTGACACAAGAAGACATGGGCTCATGATTACTGACAGAGGCCATTTAGGGTGCATTTTCATGCCTGAACTGTGTTTGATCAAATCAGAAGGTCTTTTATTTTCGTCAGTGTGAATTGGCTATATGTTGTTGTCTTTTATTGCATTGTTGCACAATGCTGGATCTACAATTTGGTTATATTTAATATTGTCCTTAGAAGGGTGTTCATATGATTTAGCTATTCATCCTTTCTTACATTTCTCAATAATAATAAAATTTTTCTTATTTAGCTTATTTCCTTTTTTTAATTAGATGCAAGAAGATGCTAGCAATTAGGCCAGCTAAAATTTGGTTAAAAAATAGAAACATGTGAAAAAGACACAGGAAAGATTTTGTATTTGAACAAATCAGAGAGTAGGCTACCCACTGTAACAACCTCCAATTGGAGTGACCTTATACAATAAAGGTGGCTTCTTGCTCATTTTAAAGGGAAAGAAGTTCTTTAGAGTCATTCAGGAACCAAATTGCTTCCACATTCCACATTTCTCCACCACCCTCTTAGGTCTTTGGAGACATCTCCATTCAACTGACACAAAGGGAAAGAGGCAGAGTAAGGCTCACTTGGGGGGCGCGGTTTATGGACTAGGAGATTTGCCAGAAACTTTTGAGGCTGGCCACAGTGTGACTGCAAGGGAGGCTGAGAAGTACAGTCTAAATATGTGACCCAAAGGAGAGGGGAAACTATTTGTTGGGTAACTAGCAATCGGTGCTACATAAGGCGATAGGCCAATTTCAGAACTACAGTGTGAAACTCAAAGACTCAGATACAAATCCAAACCTATCATTAGAGACTTCTGTGAAAAATTGTGTGGGATGTTTACTTATTGAACCACTTGGTCAGAGACATACAACGAAGTGTTCTTCCACAATATGCTGGATGCTAGTAATGAAGGAATGACGTGTCTTCACTCCCATCATCCATTTTCTCTTTGGTTGGCAATTGATTGGCAACCACATTTGCTGAGTTCTTGAGCTCCCAGGCTTAAGGCAATATCAGTCTTGAGTGTGAAGCTATATATCCTTCAAGTCAAGATTCCCAGAGGCTCATCATATAATTAAAACGTTTCCAAAATAGTCATCATGTTATATTCATAGTAATAAGTAAGGCTGTACCAGAGGCTATAGAGCTGTGGGGGAAAAAAATAGGGGTCATTCTCCTTTAAATAAAATGTGGCATATTTTCTACTAAAAATGAAATTTTTTGAAATAATAGGTAAGCTGTCCTTGTTATTCATAAACATCTTATTTATGCATCTTCACTGTTGTGATAAATTAGCTGGGTTTGTTTTATATTTCCCTACAGTTTACTTTAAATAATCCTTCACAGTCGTTCACCACAAGACCACATAAGGTTCTTTTTTTAATACCCAGAATGCTGAAATAGCATTTTGAGCACAGACTGTAATGCATAACAAGTGTATTATTTCTTCTTGGGAATGCCATGCAAAAACTTGTTCCTCTCATATTGTCTGTTTTTAGTTTAATTCCTTAAGGCTGCTCTGTATTTTAAAGGGTGATATTCTTTGACCTTACAACCACAAATCACCCCCAACTTTTCTTCTCCTACACTCTCCATCAGCCATATTCTAGCATTAACCATATCCTGAATTTCATTGCCACAAAACACTAACCACTTAAATGAGGTTATTAACATAAGACACTGCTCACCCTTTTTCCCTCTAAAACCATTTCTTTACTTTTTCCACCACACCCACCTTGCCTGTTGCACCTTCTCAAGAGGCATTTGTGTATTCCACCCACGCTCCTCACCCAGTCCATGAGTGCTGATGTCAGTGACAAAGGTGGCTTTTAAATTAAAAAAAAAAAAGCCTGGGGGGCACCTGGGTGGCTCAATCAGTTAAGCCCCAGACTCTCTCTCTCTCTCTCTCTTTTTTTTTTTTTTGGAAAAATATAACTTTATTGAAAACAGTAAACAAAAATATACACCTTTATTTTATTTTTATTCTCAAATTAGTTAACATACAGTGTACTCTTGGCTTCAGGAGTAGAACCCAGTGATTCATCTCTTACATATGACACCCAGTGCTCATCCCAACAAGTGCCCTCCTCGATGCCCATCACCCACTTTCCCCTCTCCCCCACCTCCCCATCAACACTCAGTTTGTTATCTCTACTTAAGAGTCTCTTATGGTTTGCCTCCCTCTCTATTTTTATCTTATTTTTCTTTCCCTTCCCTTCTGATCATTTGTCAAGTTTCTCAAATTCCATATATGAGTGAAATCATATACCTTTTCTCTGACTGGTTTATTTCACTTAGCATAATACCCTTCAGTTCCATCGGCTCAGATCATGATCTCATGGTTAGTGAGCTCAAGCCCACCTCAAGCTCTGAGCTGACAGTGCAGAGCCTGCTTGGGATTTTCTCTCTCTCTCTCTCTCTCTGCCCCTTTCCCATGCACATGTGTATTTACTCTCCTCTCTCTCTCAAAGTAAATAAACCATGAACTCTGGTTCATGGAGTTCATTATCAAGTGGGAAGAGACAGTCACATCAGGAATAGAAGTGTGGTAAAGGCTGTGAGAGTATGTGCAAGACTCCACACAATGCCACATTCTTCTGCTTTTCCCTGTTATTCCCTCTGGTCCAAATGACATTCCACTTTAAATTTTAAAACACTACTCATCCTGTGTTATATCCGGTATTTGAATGTCCTTAATTCTTGCCCCACCCTTCCGGGAAGAAGCACTACTTTCTTGGCTTTCTTGGTACTAACAGTAACCTTTCTGTGTATTCTACATTATTGATATTATCACACTTATCCTAATCACTTGTTTACATTCCTCCTTCCCTATGAGAGTCCTTGAAGCTGGGATCATTTCTTATTAATTTTATATTACTGGTGCCTAGGACAGGGTCTAGAAAATAGCACATTTCTATATACATTTGAACTGAACAAATTCCATCAGGAAAATCCAGGGAATATTAACACTTTGTGTGACAAAGTGATACTGGGGAAGGAAGAGGGAGAAATATGCCCCACATATACAGAGGCACAAAAATACGGGAAATCAGAATTGGGGCAGGGTGGGGACAAGGATTCGGGGTTGCAGTGTTTCATAAGCATGTGGTGGGTGATGGGAGGGAGCCATAAGAATGTAGGGAATAAGATTGCTGAAGAAGATTGGGTGGGTAGTAAAGGTTTTCATAAAGCAACATTCTGAGAGAAAACCTAATTCAAGGCCGTGGTCCTGAATTTTTGAAGAATACAGAGCCCTTTGAAATTTGAAAGCACCCATAGACACAATCCACAGAAAATAAGCAATTTGTATGCACAACTACTATCACTATTTTGGGGGCCTTGAAATACCCAAAACTCTCCCAAGGAACCCTGAAAAAAAAAATGTTTGTTTGGCTTTTGCTTTCTCACTAATTGAGATGCATCACTTTTAAGCATCACTCACTAACGACTGAGTTATCTCACCACTGAGACTTTCCCCCCACATATCACCTGCCCATTAGAATATCAGAAACCTATGTATATGTGAGCTTAGCAGAAAGGAGGAAGAAGCGCACAGTCTGGGCTAAGGCCTGAAGTGATCATGGCAAGGGAGTTCTTGTAGGTCAGCTCGTCACAATGGAACACCATAGAGAAGGTTGAAACCCAAATCTTATTGTGATAAGTCTTAGGTATCTTTGTGGAGTGTCCCAGCGACTCGGTTTTCTAAGAAATGACTAATCCATAAGAATGTCATCCCGAATCAAATTCTAAAGTTTGTCCCGTCCTGCACTCTATCTCCAATATCATGAATGGGTTGTGGGGAGGTATGGCTGGGTATGAAAACAGAATATGGCACTAAACTTGGAAACTGATGGATGTTTTCTGTTTAAGCCTCACATCCCTCCATCTCCTGCTGTGTATCTATTTTTCATAATATTATGTAAACTTTTCACGAGACCAGTTATTGTTTATCCCTACACTGTATCTTAGATTAAGATCTTTTATAAGCTAAAGAATTCTCTGAGGCAAGAGTAGTTATGCAGAAATATTAAATAGAATATCATTCCATGCAGGGGTTCCTGGGTATAGAAAGTGTGGAATGTTCTTTTCTGAGATTTTTATGTTTTCTTCCAAAAGTTTCTCCCATTATGAAGCTCATTATTATAGAGGTTTTCAAGCACAGACTCTTTGGGGTCCTGAGATTGAGGAAATAATGCAAGCCAGGTTTCTTCATGATTTCTCAATTTTTGTAGAGCAGAGAGAATTAGTCTCCATACATTATAGAAACATGTAGTAAATTCATGAATTCGATGAAAAATAATTCAAAACAATGAGTTTATTCATTCAACAAACTTTCAATACCATGTTGATGCTGCAAAGACACACATGGTTTACATTAAATAAATACTGAGTGATTGTAGTTGGGAAACAAGGAAAGTGGGGGAGGGACTTAGTAGATTTTCCTATAAGAGCAGAAAACAATAGAAGAAAAAGAGAAAGGGAAGTGGTTTTGTTTGTGGTAGTCTGTGAGTGGTTCTGATTTGTAAGACTTTATTGGGAACCCTGATAAGACCCTGAGAAAAAAGACTGATCTAGTTAAGTAAAGGGAGAAATAATCTTTATTCACCCAATTTAGGCTGGAATAGGTGGAAAGAGGCTTTAAATTATGAATTTTGCAGCAACAAAACTTACTGAGGCAGTTTCTTAAAGCCCTGGAGAAATTATTATGGTTTTCATCTTTAGGTCGGCACCGGCTTTGAATAGCAGCCTCGGAGAGTTTGAAGCTTCCTCTCTGTACTCCCGTTCCCCCCTCTAGCCATCCAGTGTTGGAAACCCTTTCATTTCAGAGACCAATTGAGTGTGTTTGCCAAGGAGAAAGTTTTCACTAGACTCACTTCTCTATTTTCTTTCTGACGCAGAAAGCTAGAGTCAGACCTCTGGCCAATAGGAGGGCATTGACAAATCCCTATACTGGCCAGGACATAAAATATTTATACTCAGAGAAAGCTAGACTAAGTAGTCTGCAGAGTATTTTGCAGTATCGAAGCCAAACACCCCCCCTTAAAGAGCAGAGCGTGTTCACAAAACTCCTCTTTTAGATTGAAAAGTAAAGTATGATTTCCATAGTAGAGGATCGCTTGATGTTCCTTTGAGTGATACACACCATGGACCTTCTTAAATCACAGTTTGCCTGATTGAAGTGAGGGGAAATTGGCAGATTCTTTTTGGAGTTATTTATTTACTTGCTTATTCTTGCCATTATCAAAGACATCAATTTCTGGATGGGAGGGGTAGGTTTCAAGGAGTACGCAAGATTTCCCTTCCTGGAGATGAGTCATACAACCCCTGACCTAGTTGGTGGCCTTGGGTGGGGGTTTTGAGCAGGGCCTCTTGTCTCACCGCCTCGACATTATTTGGAATTGTGGAACGAGGAGATGAGCTTTGATGTTGAAGACACTCAAAGGAAAGCAAAGGACAAGGGGAAAAGCACAGCGAGTGTAGCACCGCTGACCCTAGACAAGACTTGGCTGGTCCTCCTGGCCCCGCCTCAGAGCCACGGCCTCTCCATCAGCAGCAAGGGGCAGAGAGGGCTTTCCTTTTAGTTGAAAGCAGAGGGTGAGCTGAGCAGGCAGTTCAGAGGGTCATTAGAAAGCATCAAAGGAGGCAGCCTCATGATGGTAATAAGACGGCTGTGAGGAAATAAAGTGGGCATTGATCTGCACTATCGAGTGTGACATTTTAACCGAAGCTAAAAGCCAAGAGCAAATCTAGCCCTCTTATTCATCTGCCTGCCTGTTTTAGTAAATTGTCTTCCCCCTCCCCCCAAACCACTGGCCTCAGAGGTCACTTCATATTAGCTGGCTTGTTAATACTGAGGCAATCAATACTTAATCAACAAGTAATGGGATTTTGCAGTCATCCTGTATGATCTTTCAATAAAGCCCCGAATCCATCTCGGCCCATTCCAAGCCTGACGAAAGGTGTGCGGTTGCAGCAGACCCTGGATTTGATGGTCTGATGCTCTTCGGCTGATCTGCATCTTATTAAGACACCAGGCAGCCACCGTCCTTCACCCCTTTGTTTCCTGATCCCCACAGAGCACAGCGTGGCACAGAATCCAGGCATCTGAGATTTTACATGCATCAGTAGGAAAACTCAGATGTCTTTACTGCATAAGGTTCAGGACTCTTTGGTAGCATTATACAATTAAAAAATGAATGAATAAAGGCCTGGAGAGGGGAAAGAAGCAGCAAATAGGGGAATTTAAAAAGGCGGGGGTGGGGAATAAGGCTGATTTAATATATGATATCAGGCCAGGGAACTGGAATCCCCACATGTCCCAATTATTGAACTCTGGGCTGCTCAAGATATCCTCTGAATTGGCTCAATGAATGATGAGGGGAAGGACACAGGGTTTGGCATTGGCTCTGGACACCCAAAGGGGTTTCTGAAGGAGCCAGCTGGGTACTACACTATGGAGAGAAATTGGTTTTGTGACACAGGACTTGGTTTTCAGTCCCTTGGTATCTTGATGAATATAGGTGTTTTGTCCACTTGTAATACTGTAGTAGACTTCTGTAGATGCTTAAAGGGGTCTCACCTTGCTGCAGTCCTCACAGGATCCTCCAAAGCAGGTTTTTCTTTGATGCATTAGCCACTTGCCATTGTCTTACCTTTCAGGCTCAGAAAATAGATCTTGACAGTGTCTGACTCAATGGTACCAATTTATGCTAATAAAGGTCAGTGAGTGATGAATAAAACTGGGATGCTCATTTATTATTATAACTTTCAAGCAGATAACCTCTCAGATAAATGGGGCAGACACAAGGGTCTCACCAACGTATCCTTTCACATCAGAAAAGAAGCTATGCTATTAGATGATTGATTGGCAATCACAGAATTAGATCAAGGGGAATTAGGGGATGATATGAACATAAAATGACAACAAGATCTAGCAACATGGTCCATGCAACTCTACAATCGGCTAGGCCAGCTATTCTGCATTTATGACCAAACTTTCCATCTGTGAATACTTCACTCATTATGTGTACTATTTCATGGCCACCTAATAAAATCAGTATCATCAGTATCCCTATTGTACAGATGAATAGATTGAAACTTTGAAAGTGGTTGAATTGCACACCCAAGGTCATATAGGTCATATAGCTAACATATAGGGAAGTAGAGATCCGAACCCACACAGCCTGACCCCAGAGCAGTGATATAAACTACTAAGCCATATTGCCCTGGCTCTGCCATTTACTAGCTTCATGACTTTGAACATGGCCCTGAAAAGAGTTAAGACCTAGTTTCTCTAAACAACACACTGGGAATACTAATCATGCCTGTTTCATTGGGTTGAGGATCAAATGAGTTAGGCCATTATAGCCCTTAGTATAGAGTTTGGCTTCGAGTAACCACGCACAAAATGTTAGCAATATTATGATGCCATTATATTCATGGTCATATATATATGGCCATATATATATATATATATACACACACACACATATATGGCATTATATTCATGGAAGCTTGGTACGTTGTCTTCCCTCTTCCACTCTGCTTCTGCTTCTGATTGGATGGGCTTGGCCAATATGTCCCTCTGGATCACTTCTTTATTTAGGGCAAAAGCTGACCTACCATTCCTCCAAATGGCACAGTCTTCCTTCAGCTATGTCTGTGACCTCCATAGTGGAATAATATCTTCTGGGAGGCATAGGAGCTATTCTACCACTTTTTGGTTCATACTTTATCTCGTGGAGGTAAAACAGATTTCCAGGTACTCTGATGGAAGCTGTGAGGAGCAGGGTGCCAGCTAAAAAAACTTATGGTTTTCCTTTTATATTATCTGTGGCTGCTAGGAGGATGCACAACATCCAAGATCTATTTTCAAGAAAGTCACTAAATTTGCATTAAAAATAGTTTTGAGGATCCTAGCAGCTAGGGTAAAATGAGAAACTGAAACATACTGTTTCCTTTATCCTACTTGATTTAACTGTTTTTAAGACAGACAAAAATGTTCCTTAATTCGAAACTTTTCTAGCAGTTCATTTCCTTTTAAAGACTATCTTTCCTAATAACAGAAACAATTCATGTTCACCTTTTAAAATTCAAACCATATAAAATTTCCAAAATGAAAAGAGAAAGTTTTTGGTGACATAACTCCTTAGTTGATCTTCTTGACCTCAGCCATTGGCGTTTTCCATCACCAGCTTGGATGGATTGCTCTTCCCTACATGCCGTGCACATCAGGCCCCTCAGCTGCTAAATGGCTTTTCACAGCTACCTAATCACTGCTGCATAAAGCTTCACCCACCCCATTTCTTCATTCAGGACAATGCCGCTGCCACACCTCACCTCTCTAGCATGAATGCCACAACATCGTTTGAGTCGTGCAGACTTTTGTTGGAGTTGTGTTCACCTCCCTTGGTACTTTCTTCCAGTTGTTAGGACCACAGGGATGTCTTTACCTTAGCCTCAGTAACCCACACCTGAGTTGAAGGGCTTTTCTCCATGAAATGGGTCCTGAAACTTCAATCCTGTTGATCCTGTTTTCTGAACCTCTCCTGCAGTAACAGTCTGTACTCCATGATTGGCCAAATTATGTCGTCCGTATTTTCTGTTCTGTTTCCCACACCCGCATCTTATCTCCCCTGCTAGATCACAATTTCCCTGGTGGAGGGATCCAGTCTTAGACTTCTTCTATCAAGTTGGTATGAAAGCATTAAGTGCATGGCAGGATTTTAATATATACATGTTGATTAAAATGATTGTGTTTAGGCAATTTGTTACCATGATAATAATATTAAAACATTATGAGTATCCTCATCATTATTAAAAGCTATAATAACACATATTTTATCATCCAAAATATAATAATTGGTGAATTATTATTGACCAATCAATCTACCAGCCAAAGGGTTGATGCGTATTTTCTAATGTAATCCTCATAAAGTGATCTGGGCTAGGTATAATAGCTTTTACTTTGTAGCTGAGAAATTTGAGTTTCTAATAATTTCAGCAACATGGTCAAGACTGCAGAGGTGGGGAATGGTGGGCTTGTGATTTGAAAACAGGTTTCTTTGATTCTTATTTATGCACACTACACCATATGTATCTGTTTGCAAATGTTCTTTCCTTTTTTTTTCCCTTTGGAAATTGACCCCTGTTTGTGAAACTGACCAAAAGAACTTTCTTTGAGTGAAAGGATTTCTACCTTTTACTCTCAACCCATGCAATGTTTGTTGTCCCAGTCAACCTCGGCCTTGTAAGGCTATCCACCGGCCCACCTCCCTCTGACACTCAATGGCATACTTTCTTCTTCCTATTTCCCGGTCATTTGCTCATTTGATAAAACTGAACATTTAGGTCAGAGCCTTAGAAGACACTTCAGAAGGAACACTTCTTGTGCCATCAACCATGGCTCACTTTTCTTTTGGAAAACAGAAGCATCAACACAAGAATAGATAAGTGACTTTGAACCAGTTCCCTGAAATTCCTAGAGGAACCTCTCAGAAAAGGGCAGCTTATTTTGGCTTTACTCTATTGCTTTACAATTGCAGAATGTGTGTATCACGTTCGGAAAGGGATTCTGGTAAAGAGAAATTTTCTGAGCCCTACTTGAGATAATAACATTTTTTTTAAATGACTAAACTTCATCTTTAGAGCAGTTTTAGGAATCTGAAAGTGGAGAGAAAGGTAAAATACAGATCTCCCATACATCCCCTACTCTTGCATGTGCATGGTGTCTCCCATTACCTGAGTCCCACACCACAGTGGAAGGGTTGTTACATTGGATGAACAACACCAACACATCATTATCACCCAAAGTCCATAGTTTACATTAGGGTTCACTCTGTGTTGAACATTCCATTTGATAAATGCATAAATTGTATGTATCCACCATTATGGTATCATACAGAAGAGTTTCACTCTCTTAAAGCTCCCCTGTGCACTGCCTATTCATCTATCCCCCCTCCTAACCCCTGGCAGCCATTAATCTTCTTATCGTTTCCAAGGTTTTGCCTTTTCTGGAATGTCGTATAGTTGGAATCACGTACTATATAGTCTTTCAGATTGGCTTATTTGACAGTAATATGCATGTAAGTTTCTTCCATGCCTTTTCACTGCTTGATAGCTCATTTCTTTTTAGCGCTAATAATATTACATTATCTGTGTGTACCACAATGTATTTATCCACTCATTGATGGAGGATATCTTGGTTGCTTCCAAGTTTTGGCAACTATGAATAAAGTTGCTATAAACATCCATGTGAAGATTTTGGTGTGGACATGTTTTCAGCTCCTTTGGGTAAATACCAAGGAGCATGATTGCTGTATCATATAGTAAGCGTGTGTTTACATATGTAGTAAACCACCAAACCATTTTCCAAGTGACTATACCATTTTTCATTTCCATCACCAAAGAAGGAGAGTTCCTGTATGGCACGTCCTCAATGGCATTTGATGTCAGTGTTCTGGATTTGGGCCATTCTAATAGACATGTAGTGGTTTCTCATTGTTTTAATTTGAAATTCCCTAATGACATCTGATGTTGAACATTTTTCATATGGCTTACTTGCCATCTGTATATCTTCCAGGCTGAGTGGTCTTGGAAGGAGAAAGGTACATGTTCATCACTTCTCATTCAAAGTAGAGTGTTGACTCTTATGTGGATCCTGAGAAACATAACAGAAACCCATGGGGGAGGGGAAGGAAAAAAAAAAAAAAGAGGTTAGAGTGGGAGAGAGCCAAAGCATAAGAGACTGTTAAAAACTGAGAACAAACTGAGGGTTGATGGGGGGTGGGAGGGAGGGCAGGGTGGGAGGGAGGGGAGGGTGGGTGATGGGTATTGAGGAGGGCACCTTTTGGGATGAGCACTGGGTGTTGTATGGAAACCAATTTGACAGTAAATTTCATATATTAAAAAATAAAAAAAAATAATAAAAAAAAAAAAAAAAAAAAAAAACAAAGTAGAGTGTTGATCTATGAGGTTGACCTTTACTCCTCAATGAATGGGAAATATGAAAAGAATGAACACAGGATAGCTTGTGCCATCTGTGAGGGAAACCCATTGAAATGAAAAGATTCAGTAAGACTTTTATTTTTTAAGTTTATTTATTTATTTATTTTGAGAGAGAAAGAGACAGAGAGACAGAGAGAGAGAGAGACAGAGAGAGCACATGCATGAGAAGGGGAGGGAAAAAGAGAGGGAAAGAGAATCCCAGGCAGGCTCAGAGGTGCCAGCATGGAGTCAGACACAAGGCCTTGACTCAAGGACCAGGAGATCAT
Organism: Panthera leo; assembly: GCF_018350215.1. Taxonomy (NCBI): domain Eukaryota; kingdom Metazoa; phylum Chordata; class Mammalia; order Carnivora; family Felidae; genus Panthera; species Panthera leo. The sequence continues at coordinate 77,148,045 of NC_056681.1, forward strand.
AACCTGAGCTGAAATCAAGAGTTGGACTCTCGACTGACCTACCCAGGTGCCCCTCAGTAAGCCTTTTATTTATTTATTTTTATTATTATTTCTTAAAGTATATTTATTCATTTTGAGAGAGACAGAGACAGTGTGGGTGGGGAAGGGGCAGAGAGAGAGAGGGGAGAGAGAGGGAAAAAGAGAAAGAGAGAATCCCAAGGAGTCTCCACTCTGTCAGCACAGAGCTCAATGTGGGGCTTGAACTCATGAATGTGAAATCATGACCCAAGCTGAAATCAAGAGTTAGGTGCTTTACCTCGGTGCCCCAAGACTTTTAAAAATATTAACTTTTTTTTTGTTCCAGTTTTGCAAAGGCAATAAAACAACTTGAAAAGTCTATCATTTCTACTTATTAAAGCTACGAAGCCTCTCCCTTTCTGCAAGCTAACTGCCCCTTTCTGCCCCCTTGCTCATAGAGCATTAGTGTCCCAAGTATTTTCCAGTATGTAAGTAGCTGTTTGGGTTGATGTAAACCTTCAAAATTCAGGAAGTTATATCTCAGAGGGTAAAAAAAGTCATGATTGCATAGAAAAGCTACTCAAAATGCACCCACAGCAATAAACTACATGCCAAGGAGCTTAGCTGGGGGACCTACTGACTATGTCTGTCCCCTCTCCTTAGCGTCAGCATCAGCATCAGCATCAACAACTTTTTGGCACTGAGGCCCTTCTTACTTCCTGATGGTTCTCCAGCCTGTCCTAATTTGCCTTTTAGTAAACTGGCTCTTCCTGCCTCTCACTTCTTGATGTTGAGTTCAGAGGCATCCAAAGACTTGACAGATGTGCTCTAGGAGGCCAGTGATCTTAGAGTCATCGGAGTTCTGGGTCCTCCCGATGCTTTCAATGCAGGGCAACAAGAACCAGTGACTGCAATGGCTTTCCAAAGAAAAGTCAGGCTTATCTCTCATTCTGCCCGGAAAAAGACCCAGTTGCCATCTGAAGAAACTGGCCCTGCCTCTTGATTGTGAGGAGAGCTGATGAGCACTAGTTGAGTAGGTCCTTCTAGTCACTAGGTGAAGAAGGTTACAGAAGAGAAATAAAGAAAAATCTCAAGACCACTTAGAGGGAAGGGCCCAAAAAACCAGATCTGTGAATGCATTTAGCTTGATTTCTTTTATGACCTAATCTAGAGGTCAGGGCTGACTTTTCAATGACCATAGGGGAAGTGATTTTGTACTTGCTTTGAGATCCCAATTGTCATGCCAAGAAAAGTTCAAAAGATTTAAAGTGTTTGGATATAAAAGGAAAGAATCTATGTGCTGGGTAGCTCCCATTGTATCCCCACCGCGCCCCCTCCCCCCACCCCGCCCTTGCCCTCTACACCTCTCCACTCTGCTCTGGACAGGGAAATCTCATACGTGGACTACTTCAATACCTTCTGGCTTATAGTTTCTTTTAGCTAATGGGAAGCACCAGCAGGAGGTCTGCAGGTGAGAAGACAGTGGGGTGGGTATTGTTCCTTCAGTTCCCTTCCTGTTAGGTCACTGTGGGTTGACTGTGTTTCTCTAGTGAAGACCCCAGCTCTTGTGAGGCAGTCTTCTCCCCTGTTATGGCCAGGGGTGATAATGGATCCCAACCTATTGCCAGACTCAAAGTACTACACATAATTTTATGTTCCTCATATCCCTGCGCCTTTAATTGCCCCTTTATTAGGCTTTCTTTAATTATCCTATTTGAGTGTGCTATCACTGGCTTTCACTGATACCATATATAATAATACCATATGAGAAGGAGGAAATGCCTGAAGACTCTTCAGATCTAAATAAAAATTCAAAATTTGGAGGGCTTCCTGAAAGAAAAACATATTGTACTCTATTTTACCTTCTAACTTGAGAGGACTCTTTTAAGTGAGCTATGAGTATAGTATATGTTTATATTTTGGAAGGGGATGGTGGTAAACTTAGAAATTAGGATGAGCATCACATGTGAAAATAAATGATGCTGTGAATGGCATACTTCTCTAGTGATTATGATAAAGCCCCAACTCTTAATTTGGATAAATTGCTAACAACCCAACTTAGCACACCCATTTGCAGTAATCATTATTTTGCTGACTTGGCTCTATGTCTGGTTTGCATTTCAATAGTGAATGCAAAGCCTATAAGCATTTAAGGGCTTTCTTGCTACATATCTCCCTATTCACAAGGAACCCAGCCCAGAATCAGAATGTCCCAATGCCTGTGCTGTATTTCGGGTAGAACATTAAGAAATTTTGAAGTATGGTTTAACTCTTAAATGCTACCGAGGGTCTTTTGAATCAGTTGCTAAAGCTACTTATAAAGTTCAAAAGACATCATTTCAAACCTAAAACCATTAGCCAACTGCTTTATTGACATAATGAATTCTATTTAGATGGAGCGCTTAACCTCAGCATGCACTCATTCCTTGGTCTCTCACATGTACAGGAGAAAGGACGTGATGGGTCTGTGCATCAAATGAGTCTAGTCTAATCATTACCTGAATGTCTTTCTGACAATCAGCCAAATTAACAAACTGCATTATAATGATTTTTCCCCCCATTGGCCACTTTTATGAGTTAGGAGATTCCATCAGTTATTCAGAAAAAGAGCCATAATCTTGGAGTTCTGGCCCTAGGTCTATTATTATCTAACCAGTTTGAGTGTCTTTGAATAAGTCATTTAACTTCTCTGGGCTTCGATTTCCTTATTTATAAAGTGGAACATTTTTTTCTCACTGAAGTGTTCTGGCCAGGCCTGTCCAAATGTTTGCGGGTTCCATTTCTCTGTAGTGCTGTTACTTTGGTATCTTGACGGTGTCTGGAGTTTATCAGGGCATTTATTTGTGTGCCTGGACATCTCAAGGTAGTTGAGAAAGAGACCTATGTATTCTGAACATAGATACTCAGTCCCCAAAACACAGTGATACCCACCTCTGCTCTCTAGAAACCAAACTCATCTGCTGGCTTAATATCAGCTTGACCTTCCAAGTCCATATCTCTGTTCCAGGCCAGCTTTGATTTCATTTTCAGCTGAGTTGTCTATTTTTCTTTGATGTGATAGTTTATAAAGCAAACTTGAAGGGACTCTGAAATTGGTCTGGGCAGTGTTGTTGTAGCAGGGGCCTTGAACTTCAGTGGAAGAAGGCCAATCATACATTCTGCATGTATTTTACCAAAGATGACAGTCCGTAGCTAATGCCTGAGAGCCTGCATTTCGAAGACACCTTTAACTGAATGCAGCTTAGATGGAGAGAAGGGCAAAGTAAAGGCAAATGAACATCTGGCGAGGCCAAGAGTGTGATGAGTTGTATCCAATACCAGGCATGTCCTGATTAAATATTTCATGCTTTCCCCAGCCAGACATCACCTAACTCTCAGCTGTTCTCTTCAGCAGGGATAAATTCACCTTTATGAGAGGATGCACTAGCATGGGGTTAGAACAGCATGTTTAAGAAGTGTTAGGAAAAGTCTGTTTTCATCTGCTCCCGTGATCCACCTCCCTTTTCTCCTTCTTCCCTCCTCTCTTTTTCTTTCTCTCTGTTTCTTTCTTCTCACCCCAACCCTAGCCTGTCTTGGAGAACAGATTTTACCCAGAAGGATCAGGCTGAAAATATTTTCTTTCCTTCCAGTTCCCAGATCCACATTCTTCACAGGTTAAAGGTGGCTACAAGCTGGTTCCTGCTGACTCTGAGACCTTTTTGCATTGGGCCAAGAGCCTGGCTAGACAGAAGACACTGTGCTGTGTGTCTGTGACTTTAGTATTTTTTTTTTTTTCTTTTGCAGAGTTCTTGGCTATGCTGTTAGGTGAATAGACTTCGTGGTTCCTGTATCTTCTGGTGGATTCCTCATCATTAATATGTGGCCTCTTAATCCCATTAGAGCTTTATTCCTTAAACTTCATTTTGTCTTATATTACTATTGCTACCACCTTCTTTTTAGGGAGTATTTACACTATGTATATATTTTTTTTCTTTTCTTTCTTTTTAACCTTTTAATGTGACTTTGTTTAGGAGATCTCCTTTATGTAACATAGAACTTTATCTGTTTAACCTAATCTGATAATCTCTATATTTAAAAAAATTTTTTTAATGTTTATTGATTTTTGAGAGAGAGCGTGAGCAGGGAAGCAACAGAGAGAGAAGCAGGCTGAAGCAGACTGCAGGTTCTGAGCTGTCAGCACAGAGCCTGACGCGGGGCTCAAACTCACACACTGTGAGATCATGACCTGAGCCAAAGTCTGATGCTTCACTGACTGAGCCACCCAGGCACCCCTAATAATCTCTATATTTTAATGCAGGTGTTTATGTACTTACTGTGCATTTGTACATACCATTTTCATTTACTGTGTTTACTGATATATTTTTGGTTATATCTACCATCATACTTCATTTTTGTTTACTATCCTCCTTTTCTTCATTTTACACTTCTTTTATTTTTTTTAAAGTTTATTTATTTACTTTGAAAGAAAGAGAAAGCACACCAGCGGTGGGTGGTGGGGAGAGGGAGAGAGAGAGAATCCCAAGCAGAGACTCCGTACTATCAGCACAGAGCCAAATGCAGGGCTCAAACTCATGAACCATTGAAATCATGACCTAAGCTGAAATCAAGAGAGGCTTAACCAACTGAGCCACCCAAGTGTCCCTCAATCTTCTTTTAAATTGAAGTTCTTTATACTCTTCTCCAACCATCACCATCTAATTTCTTTGTTGATTTGGAGTATATGCATTACATTTCAATTCACTTAATTTTTTAACATATTATGTGACTAAAATTTTTAAAATATATCTACAGCAACTCATTTTTTCTACTTTTGTCCTAAATAGTCTAATATTAGCACCATCTAGTTACCACCAAACATTTCTCTCTTCCTGGTTTTATTTTCTGAAGTCATAACTTTGCTTATATGAACTTAAAAATAAGAGCTTGAAAAGTCAACCAATAGAGACTTAAATTATGTGTTCACTTGAATCAATTTCTGTACTTTTCACAATTTAATTTTACCCCTGAACCTGTCTTTTGGAATGTTTTATTTTATTTTTGAAGAAACATATGTTTATTCATTCTTTTAATGGAGACCTGTGTGGAAAAAAGCACCCTTCATTTTTATGTGTCTCAAAATGTATTTATTTTGTCCATATTTTTGAAAGATAGTATAGCTAGGCATAAAATTCTAGGGTTGACAGTTAATTTCAGTCAGTTCATTGAAACTAAGAATCCATTGTCTTTTGGCTACTCAAAAGCCTACTGTACAAAAAATCAAAACCAAAACCAAAACATCTATCATCTCCTCTGGGTGACATTACTTATCTTTATGGGAACAGTTAAGATTTGTTCATTTAATTATTTATTTATTATTTTATTAACATGACAGTTCCAACTGCTTAACACCTTTATCATCAGTTGGTATTTTTAATTTTAGTCATTCTAACGGGTGTAGCATATTGTCATTTTAATGTGCATTTTTCTAATGAGTAATGATGAACATCTTTTTATGATTGATTTATTTGTGTTTGTATAAGTACAGTGTTTCTTTTAACTGAAGTGTAGTTGACACACAATGATACATTAGTTTCAAGTGTTCAACATAATGGTTCCATAACTCTATACATTATGCTATGCTCTGAACAAGTGCAGCTACCATCTGTCACCATACACTATGCAATACCACTGACTGTATTCCTTATGCTGTACCTTTTAACCCAATGACATACATTCCATAAGTGGAAGCCTGATTCTCCCACTTCCTTCACCCATTTTTGCCCATTCCCCCATCCCTCCCCTCTCTGGCAACCATCAGTTTGTTCTCTGTATTTATGGGTCTGTTTTTGCTTTTATTTGTTTTGTTTTGCTTTTTAGATTCTACATATAAGAGAAGTCATATAGTGTTTTGTCTTTGTCTGACTTATTTCACTTAGCCTAATACCATCTAGGTCCATCTGTGTTGTTGCAAGTGACAAGATTTCATTCTTTTCAAAGGTTAAGTAATATCCTATTGTCCATTAGAACATCTTCTTCACCCATTCATCTATTGATGGACTCTTAGGTTGTTTCCATATGTTGGCTTCATAAATATGCTGCAATAAACATAAGGGTGCCTATTCCTTTTTAGATTAGTGTTTTTGTTTTCTTTGGGTAAATAGCCAATAGTGGAATTACTGGATCATATATTTTTAGTTTTAGTTTTTTGAGGAACATCCAGACTGTTTTCCATAGTGGCTGCACCAATTTACATTCCCACTGACAATGTACGAGGGTTCCCTTTTCTCCACATCCTTGCCAACACTTGTTATTTCTTGTGTTTTTGGTTCTAGTCATTGTGATAGGTGTGAGGTGATATTTCATTAAGGTTTGGATTTGCATTTCTCTAATAGTGATGTCGATCATCTTTTCATGTATCTGTTAGCTATATGTATATCTTCTTTGGAAAAATGTCGATTCATGTCCTTTGCCCATTTTACTCAGATTGTTTATTTATTTCTTTATTCTGGTGTTGGTTGTATGTTCCTTATACTTTTTAGAAATCAACCCCTTATCAGATATATCATTTACAAATGATATATCTAGTAAGGGGGTAGGCTTATTTATTTATTTATGTGTTTAAAATAGAAAATATATGTTGAGGCACAAAATTATGGCTCCATCTTTAATGAAAATACTTTTTAAAAAAATTAAGGTGATGTTTAAAAAATTTGAATAGTTCGAAATGCTGAGAAGCAAAAAGAAAATTTAATCCAACCATATAGAAAAGCTATGGTAATGTATATTTTTGTTTAACTGTGTTAACATCTTTCCAATTTAAGAGATAAACATCTATATCGTACTTTAATGACTTCATAGAGAAGCATCTGGACTTTAGCTAGAGGTACTCATTAAAACTTTAGGAAAATCACATACCCACATTGTCTCCCTTTTCTAATATTCTGTTAACTTCTTAAGGGCATGAGGAAAGGATGATGTTATATCCATTTCATAATTTGAGGAAATGGATGGGTAGAATAATAAGTAAACAACAAATGGTTGAATGTATCAGTAAATGAGTAAACAAATGAATAGGTGGTCATATGAGCAAGAAAATCACCACAAGTTGCACCCTTCCATTTATTTAGTCATGTCCCCTATCAGGTGGTTAGAAGTAATGATTCTGTTAAGACACTTAAGTCTTCTAATAGTTGTCAATGTATTTTAATATAGTGCCAATGTATAAAAGGACTATTTAGGGGCGTCTAGGTGGCTCGGTCAGTTAAGTATCCGACTTTGGCTCAGGTCATGATCTCACGGTTCATGGGTTTGAGCCCCGTGTCCGGCTCTGTGCTGACAGCCCAGAACCTGAGCCTGCTTTGGATTCTGTGTCTTCCTCTCTCTCTCTGCCCCTCCCACCCCCCTCTCTCTCTCTTTCTCTTTCTCTCTCTCAAAAATAAATAAATGTCGAAAACAATTTTAAAAAATAAATAAAACAGCACTATTTAGAGTATCTTAGTATATACGAAGTGGCTCTATGGCTGCCTCTCAGATCTCTCTTAGGTCTTGGAATCATTTAGAGGATCATTCAATCTTAGAGAATGAGTAATTTCACATTTTTTCTAGAAAAGAGAGTGAGTCCTCTTGCATGTTTGTTTACCCATTGACTAGAAATGTGTGTGTATATGTATGTGTTTGAACACATACATGCATATGAAGCACATTAGTCACTAGGTACAGGAGATTTGTTCCTTTCTGGAAGACCATGATGGCTAAGAGACACAGTATTCCCTGCGTCAGGGACCAGCATGCCATGTTCTGAAGATGCAACATGAATCGACATTAAAATCTTGTTTGAACTTATTAGATCTGCAGTAGAAAAGACCATGTTCCTGCACTAGAAAAATGCACCTTTGTATTTAGCTATGATCTTTGTAACGGAGAGGACCAGGCAAGAGATTCCATGTCATTTGAGACCTCTTATACCAGAAAATAATTTAATGCTCATCAACTGATGGTTGGTTGGCAAAGGATAACACATTATATTTTGAAAATTATCATCATTTAAAATACAATAGTCAAATTTAATTTCTATCCATTAGAAATGTCTAATAAGTAGTCATGAATCTTAGAATTTCAGGGGCTCTCTAGAGAGCATCTCATTTGATGTTTCATATTCATGCAGGTAAAATGCTATTGTTTTTTATTTCAACGACCATTATTTAATAATACTAACATTTCAGGTACTGCACTAAGCCCTGGTGAACAAAATACAAACCTACTACCTTTAGTAACTTTAGGTTCAGTATTTTATAGATGAGGAATCTGAATGCCTCATGTTATGAAAAGGGTCTTGCCCACAGACATACAGCCAATCGATGATGGAGAAAAGATTAGAACTAATGCTTCCTACAGATAAATGGTTTGCCATCCACATTATACGAATTCTACATATGTTAACCAATATTAGCGTAAGAAGATTTTTTAAAGTTTATTTATTTATTTTGAGAGAGAGAGAACAAGCAGGGAGGGCCAGAGAGGGAGAGAGAGAGAATCTGAAGCAGTCTCTGCATTGACAGCACTGAGTCCGAGGCAAGGCTTAAACTCTCAAACCATGAGATCATGACCTGAGCCTAAACCGACAGTCCGTCGCTTAATGGATTGAGCCATCCAGATGCCCCAGTGTAATACATTTTTTTTTTATTTTTTGTGTTTAAATTTTTTTTTCAATATATGAAGTTTGTTGTCAAATTGGTTTCCAATTATTAAATGGAGTTCCAGAATATTGAAACAAAAGTACCCCAAATGTCCAGCTCTAGTATCATTTATTGTAATGGTAATAGTTACTTCTTTATATTTACTAAATAATTTGCTTCTCATAGGAACCCAATGGAATAGGCTTATTAAACCCATTTTACAGAGGAAAAAACCCTAAGGCACTAAGTTTATAAGTAATCTGTCTTAAATAACAGAGCTTACAATTGGCAAAAGAGGATCTAATATCCTGGCTCTTAACTACTCTGCTATCTGGCCTCTCAGGAGAGTGATCATTGATGTTACAAGGTCAAGAAATACTTTCAAGTCATGAATAAGTAATAAACCTCTTTTTTTTTTTTTTTTCTAGCCATTCCCTTGGTTTAAAAATCGTTGAAAAATCAAGAAGAAAAGAGACAAACCAAGACCAGACCCTTAACTGCAGAGAACAAACTGGTGTTTACCAAGGGGGGAGGTGGGTGAAGGTACGGGTGAAATAGGTGAAGGGGATTAAGAGTACACTTATCATGATGAGCACTGAGTAATGTATAGAATTGTTGAATCACTATACTGTCCACCTGAAACTAATATAACACTGTATGTTAACTACACTGGAATTAAAATAAAACAAACCAGGGCTCCTGGGTGGTTCAGTTGGTTGGGCGTCTGACTTCAGCTCAGGTCATGATCTCATGGTTCGTGAGTTCGAGCCCCATGTCGAGCTCCGTGCTGACAACTCAGAACCTGGAGCCTGTTTCAGATTCTGTGTCTCTCTCTCTCTGCCCCTCCCCCGCTAATGCTGTGTCTCACTCTGTCTTTCAAAAATGAATAGATGTTTAAAAAATTAAAAGAAAATGAAACAAAAACAATCTTTCAAAAATCTATGGTTTAAATTCCTATTAATGAGAAGAACTCATATCTCGATGATGCCCAATAAAAGGCTATCTTTGAATGCAGTAGGTCCCTTTTCTCTTTGAAAATGGGTACTTTTTTAACATTTACAATTTTTCAAATTCCTATTTATTCATTTAGCTACTCACACATTTCTTGTTGAACCTATAGTTTTCTGAGTACCTTACAGGTGTTAACAGTCCTCAAGTTTCTAATGTTGGATTAGCATTGGTCTAAAAGCATCAGAAAAACAGAGATGTATTTCTTGATCTATATTTTTTTATATCTGTGTTTTAGTTCTTGTTCTCTCTTAAGTGCTCTACTATTTTTCTCTGAAATAAATTTAATAATTTTTACTTCAATTGTTCATATTTTGGAGTAATCCCACCAGGATAGAGACAGGCTCTTAAATCTATAGTAAAATAGAAACATTCCACCAGAAGAGATTTCTTTTCATTTTTAGCTCTCAGATTTATATCTCTTATGAAAATGAGCTTCACACTTCCGCTTGCATACCCTTGCAGCCCTCGTAAGAAGGCGAAGGAAGGAAGGAAGGAAGGAAAGAATGAAGGAAGGAAGGAAGAAAGGAAGGAAGCTCTCTGGGAAATATGCAAGTACCACACCAAGTACTAGATTGTGCTTTTAGTCCTGAAAATTGAAATTTATAATAGATTAGACCCTTTATGGTTGCAGGTTAAAAACATATTGTCAATTTCTCAAAGAAGAATGTAGATTTTTTTTCAGAGTGACAATACAGTAACACAGGTACTTATACTAATATAACACAGTGTTCAATACCTAGTAGGCAATCAATGCTCTCTTGCTGATTTGTTTGATATACTACTATTAATAATATACCATTAAGTGAAAAGCTAATAATTGTTCTTAGCCTGTTTATACTATTTCGATGTTAGCAACATCAAGAGTTCTAGTCTTTGTTCTTTAGGGATGATTAAGGCTGATCACAGAGAGAGCCTTATGACTCTAAGAGTATGATTATCAGCTAGTATATTCTATCTAAACAATTAAACTATTGTATAGTATAGAAAGAAACTGTGTTTCCTAGGCTATCTCACTGCAATATACAAGATAACACTCAAATTTTTTACTTCAAAATTAAGAAGTTTTATATACCAAATTTGGGAAACACATGCATCCCAAAGCAAGTCTTTGTGTCCCGTTACAAAGCACTCAGTGGTAAGTTTCTTCAAAAAATTGAGAATGATACAAAAGCAAAAGAGTGTTCTATAGAAAAAGCACAAATGTAGGGAAGGATATTGTGGGTAAAGAATGCTAGTTATCCCCCAGTAACTATGCTCCCCTAGTCTAAACTACAGACAAAATTCACGGACAATGACTCAAAGGCATTTGAGATTGAACAAAGCAGTTAGATTCTGGCGAGAGATGGCACTATGAAAAAGAGAATGGCATGTGGATTTACCAATTTTTATGGCTTTTAGATTACAGTCAAGTCACAGCTGGCACTAAGACTCTAAAATCTCTAATAGAAAACCTTCAGGCTTTTGACACAAAGGAACAGAAGAAAGAGCTCGAGGCAAACACAGCAACTGGAAAGTAGGGTTCCATCCCAGAAAGGAGAAAGACAAGGAGAAGGAACTCCAATTTCTGTGCCAAGAATCTCTGCCCAAATCTCTGGTTTTACTCTGATCCATACCTGGGTAAAATGGATTCCAGCTAAATATTAAAGAATTGAATTGGGATTTGACGTGTAGCTCAAGATACAGAATTTTTGGCTTGAATTTGACCAACTTAGTTACCTCCTAAGAGAAAGAAAACAACTTGTCTTTCTGGGGTGATATACCAGAATCCAACATCTTTGTAACAAAATATTTACAACATTCAGAATATACTTCAAAATGTTACCCACTTTTAAGATAAAAGACAATCCATGGAAACCAACCCTTTGATGACCAGGATTCTGGAACAGACAATTATAATTATGCACAATGAGGAAGAAGACAATATGCTTATAATTAATAAAATATGGAATAGCTTAGCAGAGATATAAAAACTTAAAAAGGAACTACACAGAAATTCTAGAACCGGAAAATTATAATATATGAAAGAAAAATATAATTGGATGGGCTTAGGAGAGTGGAGATAAGTAAGGAGAGTCAATGAAGTGGGAGACAGGTGATTCGAAATCATCAAATCTGAAGAACAGAGAGAACAAAAGATTTAGAAAATAAGAAGTCTCCGGGACAGGTAATGTACAGGCACACCTTGTTTTATTGTACTTTGCTTTATTGAGCTTCGCAAATTATTGTGTTTTTTTACAAACAGGTTTTGTGGCAACCCTGCGCCAAGCAGGTCTATGGGCGGCACTTTTCCAAAGGTATTTGCTTGCTTTGTGTCTCCGTGTCATATTTTGGTAATTCTTGCAATATTTCAAACTTTTTCATTTGGATTAAATTTGTTATGGCGGTCTGTGATCAGTGATTATGACTTGATGAAAGCTCAGATGATGGTTAGCATTTTTTAGCAATGAAGTATTTTTAATTAAGATATGCACATTTTTTAGACATAATGCTGCTGCACACCTAATAGACCACAGTATGATGGAAACATAACTTTTATATGCACTGGGAAACCAAAAAATTCATCTGACTTTCTGTGTGGTGATACTTGCTTTATTGCAGTGGTCTGGAACCAAACCTGCAACATCTCCAAGGTATGCGTGTAATAACAAAAGATCAAACACCCATGTAATTGGAGCCCCAGGAGGGAAAGAAAGACCTACAAAAACTGTTTGAAGAAATAATGGCTGACAAGTTCCAAGTTTCACAAAACATACATTTTCAGGATCAAGAAGCTTAGAAGATCCCAAGCAGGATAAATACAAAGAAAAAAATGTGCACAGGAACATCATAATCAAACTACTCTAAAACAAAGATAGGGGCTCCTGGGTGGCTCAGTCGGTTAAGCGCCTGACTCTTGATTTTGGTTCAGGTCATGACCTCATGGTTTCATGAGTTCAAGCCTCACAGTGGGCTGCATGCTGACAGTGTGGGGCCTGCTTCAGATTCTCTCTCTTCCCCTCTCTCTCTGCCCCTCCCCCACTGGATCTCTCCCTCTCTCTCTCTCTCTCTCACTTAAAAATAAATAAACATTAAAAAAAGAAAAAAAAAGAAAGGGCAGATGTCTCCATCCCCTACCACTGTATATTTTTTTTATAATAAAAAAAGAAAAACCTCCAGATTTTCAGCTGGCCATATGGTTGCCCAAAATAAAACTACATCTCCCAGTCTCCATAACAATCAGGTGTGGCCATGTGACTAAATTGTTAACCAACTGTATCATAGGGAAAGTGAGGCATACAATTCCCAGGACGTGTCCTTAAAGAAAGGAGATGTTCGTCTTTTTCTCCTTCCCTGCCTCTTTGCTGAATGAAGTGTGATGTGGTGCAAATCTTCCACGAGAGCAATGCCCTACATGGCAAAGAAACAACTGAGAAGGAACCCAAGGTTTCCAATGCACAGAGGACCAGTCTGGCTCTGAATGACCTCATATCAGCCTCACGATGCTGTCTGGGACAGAAATAAATATATCTTTTTATCTTGGAGAAAAATGAAATTTTTATCTGTTGCTTTTGATTTTCTGATCATACAACTAAACTTACACTACATTAATACAGCTGAAAACATCTTGTATCAATGTCAGGAAACACTTTACACAGGGCAAAAAGCAAAACATGAATAAGTCAGAAGTCTGGCAAAGAGGTAATTAGATTTTTTTTTAATTTCTACTTTAATAAGGTAAGAGGTTATTAGTGGAATCAAAGTGCTATTCTCTTTGGTATTTTTCCCAAGCTTAATGTAAGTAATGCTTTGTTAAATGGCTCAGAGGAGTTTTCAATCAATCAACTTCAAAAAACAAAGGAAGAAAGTCATAAACATAATTGAAGGAGCCTACTGATATTTTCCATTTTCCTCTCATTCTGAGTTTGTTTTCAATTAAAGTCAGTGCTCATTCACTGTCTCTCACCTGTTCTCATATAACTTCTCCCAAAGGTCTTGACTTGCTATGAGGCTTCCCTAAGCCTCTATCTCTTTTCACTAGACAGGAAAGACTCCATTGTTTCTGCATGTCAGAGAAGTGGCTGCGTTTCTCCACTTTGTGCTGGTGTAGAACTGTGTCCCCCCAAGGGATCGTGGATTATGGTTTTCCTCTAAACATCCAATTGGACTGGCCCCATCCTCACGGGATTTTCAGCTCTGCCCCCAACTCTCCCCAGAGTTGAGTGAGATAGCTACCATTTAATGATGTTGCCCTATGAGAAAGCAGGTATCTCTTACATAATTTTTCAGTAAAGTTTGTTTTTAAGAGTATAAAAGAGCCAGTATCTTTTTTAAACATCAACAATGATCTATCTATCACCTATCTATCATCTATGTATCTATCTACTTATCTAGTTTGTCTAAATACTTTGTCTAATATATATATATATATATATATATATATATATATATATATATATACATAGATAGATAGACACACTTTCTAGAGAAAACGTTTAGGAAACAAACCACTAACTTAAAGCAGGATCTTAAAGTAAAACACTTCATTAGGCCACTGAGATGGCTGACTACTGGTGAATGTTCCTCCTGTTTTTTTTTTTTTTATTTTTTTTAATGTTTACTTATTTTTGAGAGAGAGAGAGAGAGAGAGACAGACAGACAGAGTGTGAGCAGGGAAGGGGCAGAGAAAGAGGGAGACACAGAACCTGAAGCAGGTTCTAGGCTCTGAGCTGTCAGCACAGAGACCAACCGGGGGCTCGAACTCAAGAATCGCGAGATCATGACATGAGCCCAGGTCAGATGCTCAACTGACTGAGCCACCTAGAGGCCCCTCTCCTGTTTTTTTTTAAATCTTGTGAGTTGCCTCTACTAGGGCTGGCCAGCCAGCTCTCACATGACTCTCAAATGGCTTGTCAGCAGCTTCTGATGCTGCTAGAATCAACACTTTAATGCTAAACATCAGGGAGATTTGATGTGAAGGCTTTCCCACTAAATAGTGCTGTCCAACCAATACCTCCTCTGAACATTTGTACAAGGAAGCAGCGCTTTCCTCTCTGAGTCTGTTTTGCACTTGATTCCGATTTTAATTAAATACAGACAGGAAGATGGCAGCTGTCCAGCTTCCTTCATTTCCCATACCTGTATTATGACTAATCAAGGGAATTCTGGTACTTTGCAGGGTGCAGGATCTTCTCCTGTGTCACCTCAATAAACTCCCTGTACTCAGCTCCTGTGACCTTCTCAAGCTCATAGCTCTGGTTGACCTTGAGGGTCATTGCATTTGTTCTAATGTAGGCAGGCTTCAACCTACCTTCAACCCAGGCTCTCTGAGCCCTGATGGGCATGAGAGAAGGCTTAAGACATTAACCCATGTTTCAAAGGAGCAAGTAGGAGCTTAGAAATGGAAGAAGATTAAGAGAGGTGTTTGGTTAAAGACAGGAGCTATGACTGTGACTGTTACAAGTTGAATTGCACCCCCATTCCCAAAATTCAAATATTGGAGTCCTAATCCTCAGCACCTCACAATGTGACCTTATTTGGAAATAGGATCATCAAAGATGCAAATAGGTTGGAGGAGGTCATACTGGAGTAGGGCGGACGCCTAATCCAACATAACTGGTATCCTTATAAAAAGGGAAAATTTGGGTATAGACACACACACACAGGGAGAATGCCAGGTGGGGTCTGGTGTTCTGCTATCTCGAGTCAAGGAAACACCAGAGGCCAGGAGAGGGGCCCAGAACGGTTCCTTCCCTAGTGCTTCCAGACACATGGCCCTGCTGACACCTTGATCTCAGACTTCCAGGCTCCAGAACTGCGAGACAATGTATTTCTGTTGTTTGAGCCTCTCAGTTTGTGGTACAGCAGCCGTAGGAAACTACTACAATGAAAAACACAGAGGCAAGAATGTACAGGGAGGATCCTAGGGAATGCTAAATCTGCAGATACTGTTAATATCTAGCCCCTTCTGAATGCTTATCGTGAGCTACATGTGTGTTTTCCCATTTAAAGCTCACAACCTCTCTCTAAGCTCCACCGTCATCCCATTTGATGGATAGGAAACAGAGATTCAGATTGGCTAAGGACATTGTCAAAGCTCACACAGCTAGGAAAGTGAAGGAGGTTGGTGAGAGAGATACTGACAGAGCTGGGGAGAGGAAACGGCACGGAGAGTGGTACAGATTTCAGTCTCTATAATTGATGCATTTCCCTGTACCACACACGAAGCACAGACCAGCAAATATACACTGCTGACCAAAATAGAGCCACCATGTTCTGTTCCTGGAAAAGACCATCAAAATGGTTCTGCAATTCTCTCATCTTACCCATGGGAATTAATAACCAAAAGAAATAAAAATTTCCATAAGGCCAAACAGCGAGTGTGGGATTATCATGAGGGATCATGCCCTGTGGCCCTGTTCAGTATGTCTTCCCTCCATCACCTACCTGTGTAGATCACGCTGACCAGGGAGGCCTCTGGGCCATGCATGCTGTCTTCCAGCCTCTCCTATCAAAGGGAGATCCCCCCTGGCTAGAACCTACTGGGTCCAGGGAGGAGATCTCCAATCAGTGGTGCCTGTGCCTCGGTTTTGCACCCTCTCTGTGCTTGGTCAAAAAGAGAAATGATACCTCTCTTCGGAACTGACATGTCACTCTTTCACCAAGCATGCAAACGTCCTGCCAGGCCTTCTTGGTAAATATTTACTTTGAATTATCACAGGCCAGAGACATCCGCTGTCCAGAGAAGCAGAATGGTGAGTTTGGACGTTCGGAATCTGGAGCCTGTGATGAATAGAGAAATACAACCTTGCATGCCGTCAGAGGCTCTGCTCTGCCAAGGGAAAATGTACTTTATACAGCCACAGGCTTGACCTCCAAGAGCCTTAAAAGGCCTCACATACTCAAAGGTGCATTACCAGGCCTTACACTAATTCATCATGATAGCTAAAGTGCTCTGTGTAAACCACAGGAGATCTGAGTCCCCTGGGCACCCAGGAGTCAGATTTAATTGCTTCGAGTTTAGCATAGGGAACATAAGTGAACATAGGGGAAAGACTATTTGCATATTGTTTGCAATAAAGCTTAGAAATGGTTCCAGATGTCTGAGCTGAAACCTTCTCCCCAAAAGTTTAGCCAAGGTTGGAACTCCACACAGGCCAACCTGATGGACACTCTACCCAGCTTCTCTCTTCCTACTCTGAATCACAGTTTGCAGGTTGCAACAAGAATACTCAAGACAAATTTCTATTCTGAGCAGGCCGGACATGATTTATTAATTCACTTTTGAAATAACAATTGCAGTTGGGAGGGATCTGCTGAAAGCCTTAATTACATTAGAAAATATGCTTCGCAGCAGTCTGCCCCTATCCAGTGTACAGAACACATAATTATCATAATTTTCAAATTTTTATTATTATTATTTGAAAAAAAATGGATGAAGAGCAGACTCTACCAACTTAGCTACTTCAAAGCAGTGGCTGAGTCACATCTGAACTTCGAAGAGATGATTTCCCCAACTTGCTTGTTAAGGCCCCTTAAATGGGAGAGCATCTACTGGCTGTAGTGGCCTCAGATACTGTTTGTCCGACAGAACTAGCTTCCGCGTCCCTCTCTCCTCCTTTGTGCCGAGAGGGAAATGCTCAGGTGTGCTGTTGCCAGAGTGATTAGGCTAGCTGGGAACTCTCCTTGGACAGGAGGTTGGAAAGCCTTTGGGATCATGCCCTCTCATCCTTGTTAAATGACTGTGAGTGTGTGTGTGTGTGTGTGTGTGTGTGTGTGCGCGTGCGCTGCCACACACACACCTGCCTAGAGGGAAGCGGTTTGATTTCATTTTTTTCAAGGCCCAGAGTGTTTTTAAAGGGAAAGCAAAACATTTCCGGAAATGAAGCGGGGGTCTGTGGTAGGCAGCAAGGGTGCCAGGCAGAAGTCTCAACCGTTATCATCAGCTTTGTTATCAATGGCCCATGTCTTTAGAAAGCCTCTGTCTCTGAGTTTTCTATCTGTCACCCCGGGGCAAGCAGACCCTCCCTCTGTTTCTTTGGGTGGCTGTGATATTTATCAGACTAATGAGTTCAGTTCTCGTGTCAATGCTAAAGTGGCAGTAGCGAGCTATAGCAGGCCCCTGCCCGCGTTCCCCCTTACCTATGGATTTTCTGCCTTCCATTCTCCAAGTCTCCTCATTCCACATTTCTTTGATCTTTAGATATCAAGGACACTCGGGCTTGAGTTAAGCCATTTTGAATAATTCAAACTCTGCTCAAGTGGATCCGTTTATTTAGAAAAGCCAAACAAATTAAAAAATAAACTTTTTTTTTTTTTTAAATAAAAAGCAGCAGGGCATGTGAGTGGCACAGTCAGTTAAGTGTCTGACTCTCGATCTCGGCTCAGGTCTTGATCTCACAGTTCATGAGTTCAAGCCCTGCATCGGGCTCTGTTATGACGGTGTGGAGCCTACTCGGGAGTCTGTCTCTCCTTCTCTCTGGCCTTCCTCCACTTGTTCTCTCTCTCTCTGTCTCTCTCTCTCGCTCCCAAAATAAATAAATAAATAAATAAAAATTAAAAACAAGTAAAATAAATAAATAAATAAATAAATAAATAAATAAAAAGCAGCAACAAAAGGCATAGGTAAGACTGACCCAAATTTATCTTGAAGCTAAATCATTGTTCTCTAACCTCTCTTCTCCCAGAAAGGTATCCAATGGTGATCTGAATAGGGGGCAGCAAAGGAGAAAGCAGAGTGGATTTGAACCGAGTGTATTGGAGTCCAGCCCTGGCTTGGCCACGCAGCAGGGCCAAGACCAAGGGGACTCTCGCATACCTGTGGGCTTCTTCTCCCCCACGTAAAACTGGAGACATACTCCTGGGTCGTCCTCCTCAGAGAACTTCTCTGAGGATCCTCTAATATAGCTCATGTTGACGTCGTTTCAAATCATTTAAAGTGCTTTGAAAATGTAACGTGGCATTATCAGAACTGACTCAGAGCCCCAAACACAGTAGGAGCTAAATAAACATTTCTTGAAGTGGGTAGATTGCCTATTTTCCATTTTATAGTAATAAACAAGATGGCTGTTTTGCTGTCCCCTGAAATGACCCAGCTCCTGCCTACATATTCTCTGAATTCCTGGGCTCAGGTTTTTCTTGGTGAGAAGAACTGAGAAAGCAAACATATACACTGAGGGTGCCAATCTTTCTTAGAAAAAGCATTTTATTCTCACTCAAGGACGAAGACAAAACTTGTTTATATGGACCAAATGATAAAATGTTGGTCATGAACATCTAAAGATGAAGGGGCTTTGGGGTGCCTGGGTAGCTCAGTTGGCTAAGTTTCTGATGCTTGATTTCTGCTCAGGTCATGATCTCAGTTTGTGAGTTCAAGCTCCATGTCAGTCTCCATGCCTGCTTGGGATACTCTGTCTCCCTCTCTCTGTCTGCCCCTCCCCCACTTGCATCTCTCCCTCTCTCTCTCTCTCTCTCTCTCTCTAATAAACTTTAACAAAAAGATGAAGGGGCCTTGGAGAAATTAATGTTCACTTTCCAACTTCCAGCTTCATTTTCAGAAAAAGAAGCCGAAGTTAAAATTTTCAGTGACTTTTCTAAATTGTTTGGCTTTGTCACATAGCAGAAGAAGGTCTCTGATTTCCCACCAAGTCCTATAATCTTTGTGTTCCTTTCCCACGAAGCATCCGGTAGGACTGCTGCTCTGAAGGACATAACTTCAGAAGTACCACCCTTATCTAAATGCCATGGCTTACAGAGGAGAAGCCTGAGGTCTATATGGCCCTCTGCTGGGTCTGAAGCAGGAGTAGCTATAGTTACCTGGAAAGGCACAGGAAAAGCTTTTTTTCTCTAGGCTCCAAGCAGGAGGAGGAACTAAATAAACATTTCCCCCCATGCCTCACATGGACAGCTGTTTCTTGAGAGGCATCTGTGTAAAAACCTTCCTCTCATGGCTGCTCTATTGGTTTCTAAGGCCGTATGTGAAAAAGAATGCTCTGCTTCGCTTATCACCGGGGGAGATGACCAGAGGCTGTGTTCCAACCCCTCCTCGCTGGGAAAATCCATGTCTCTTCTTGGTTGACAGGCAAATGTTGCCATGTGCCTTGTGTTCCTTCCAGCATTCACTTTGGTTTCCTTCACACAAGTAGATGGATCGGTCTTCTGATCAGGTTAAGAAAAAAGATTGTTCTCTTTGGTTTTCTTGGTTGGGTTTGCAGATCTGACAAGGAAGAGTAAAGACTAAGGGGAAAAAAAAGTTTAGGAGTTGGAGCTTTTTCAGGTCTTCTTCTGCAAGAGATAAGCGCACCTTGAAACAAGTGGAGATCATGTTAAACATCCCTGCTTTCTACTCAGGGGTTTATTATTTCAGTTCTTGTAGTTCCAATGGAAGAATTGATTGAAGCCTTCCCTCAAGGACATATTACCTCCAAGCACTATTATTTCAGAAGTCAGAGTTTATACACTTTGATAATACTCTGGAGACCTGAAAGGAAAAGAATAAATGGACTGTGTGACCCCAGGAGTAGAAGGAATAAAATAACATGGAATCTGAAATCTGACCGCACTATTGCCTACTACTGGCTTAAAAATGTAAAAGTACTTTGCTTAACACGTTCACTAGTTGCCAACACTTCAGATCACAGGCAAATAACTGTGCATAGTTCCTGGTGCACGGTGGTCGGGAAGACAGAAGGAAATGGCTTGTGTTTCAATTCCTCTCACAAATCCCCCTGCCTCTTCCTCCTCCTCTCTAACTCCAAGCTTCTGTAGCACAACTGTCTTATTTTTAAACCCATCTAAATAATGTCGTTAGTGAAAGCATCATGACCATCAAAATATCAGAAAATTGGAGCACATCAAGATGGGCCCCGCTCTTGGGAGTGTAACATGGGAAGAAGGCCCATACTTCTTGGGGAGAGGCTGACTCAAACCGTGAGCACGAAAGCAACCTACAACTCTCCCATATCCCCTAGGTCTACAGTCTACGGTTTCCACATCTCCGCCATTGCAAGACTGCCCTCATCCCGACACACGTGTCACATTTACCACCTCTCCCTTTTCAATCTTATTGTGGATATCTGTTTCCGCTTGATTTTATCGGTTGGAAGTGGGATGGAGCGTAACAGTACATTTTCAGCACTGCCTTGAATGAATTTCTTGGTCAGCTCAGGCATGGCGGAGTTGACCCAGTGAGGTATAGAGGAGGGTGTGGAAGATCATGGAAGACCTCAGTAAAGCCCTAAGACAAAAATGTCAAGGTGCTCAAATCAGTGACCCAACGAGCGGTGCCGTGGACGCTCTGCCTTGTGGGGGCAGCGGTGCGCAGAAAGGGGCGGCACAGAACACAGAACAGTGAGGCTGACAGCTGGTGAGACCAACAGTGCTCTCTCCCTTTGGCGTATCCTGAAACTGAAGAGTTGCCTTTCGCACGTTTGCTTTTAAAAAATTCTTCACCTCCCTTGTCTTGAATGTTTACTGTCAACATCCCTCCTCTCCTCCCACTCTTCTCCCCACTTTGGAAAGGTGTAAAAGAGGTACCATATGTGGACTCCCTCTGCTGACATGTTTCTAAGAGACCTTGTCAACTGGTACTAATTGTTGTGACTGCAAACTTTCATTCATCTCGGATGCTGCTGCGCACTTCTCTTGCCTTTACCATTCTGGGCCAATCCCACATTCCTGTGTTGTTTCATTGCCACGGACAAGACTTTCCCTTCTAGAGCCTCCTCCTTCGGCATCACAACACCTCTCCTATCAGTCCTTTAGCTTGTAGCCCAGCATCTGTAGAGCTCAGTGTGACTTGAACTGAAGACTCCTGTTACTCGGGACCTGTGGAGAGGGTCCTGGCACCAGCTTTATCCCTTCATTCGGCTACAGCAGCATATTCATTATGGGTGGGCCATGTTTAGGAACTCAGTGCATTATTCATCAAGTTACCCCTGTTGATATGCGCGTTGTTGACCTGCACCTCACAAGGGCACCAATCAGTGCTGCAACTTTCTATCTCCAACAAAACCCTTGTGATCTGATGGACTCACTGGGAAATATTAAAACCTGAGGAGGGAAGCGAAAGGGGAGGCTTTATGAAAGTGACTTCAGAACACTATCCAATTATTAGTATGCTTTTTCATAATACTGACGGTTTCACATTTTATTGAGAGAGAGAATTTTTCCCTAGCTCTCTTGGGAATGATTTTATTGAAAGCATCAGAACGAAGAAGATGGCTGCATCATTTCTGCAGTGCCAAGGGTCAGAATCTTTGACTGGTTCGGTGTAATGTGCACATATAAAATTTCACTCAGTGCTTATTCATTGCCTTTTATTTAATATATAATCTGACTGGATCCACTTTTGCTTCTTTACATTTACTGCTTGCCTGCATTAAGGTCTTCTTTTGGCTGCTTGAATATGTATATATTAAATTCTGTATACACACACACACATATTTACTCTGATCAAAAGTCTTGCTTAAAGGGAGCACTTCCTTACTTTTGCTCTTTTTACACAGTAAGTCCAATGGCATAGATAGAAACATGAAAGGATCCATAGGAAACCACTTTCCTGGTGACAGCCATTTAGTTTAGAATACCGTTGTCCCTTCAAAAGTAAATATCTGCTCCTTTCCTTATCCCTCCTTGCTTTCCCTGCATTCCATACCCACCCCCATCCCATTAAAAATCATTCCACAGCCAACAGAAAGCACTTTCAAGTACAATAGATTTTTTTGAGTTGAATTATTAAAATGCACAAAACCAAATCCAAAGAGCTAAGTTTCTAAGGAGAGCTTTCTGACTAAAAGGAGTGACCTCTCCTCCAGGTTCTAATCAATGGAGGAAAGTCCCAAGGAGACAAATGGAGAATGGTCAGTTTTATTCATGAGGGTCCAATAACTCTGAGAATATGGGACTCTTTCATAAAGTTGGGTTAAAGACTGACTTTGAGACCGGGGCCAAAATTGTTCTTTCTTATATGTCCCCGCTGGATTGATGATAACAACTCTTGGTGAAAAATTGACCTATAGGTTAGCAGTTCATTAAGCCGCGTTTATAGAAAGATCCAAAATAACATCGCCTAAACAAAATAGAAATTTATTTATTTCCCACATAAAAGATGTCTGAAAAGGAGCAGTTTAAGATTCCCCTGGTGGCTCCATTAAGTCATCAAGGACCTAGATTCCCTCTAGGTTATGGCTTTGCATTGCAAACATTACGAGTCTATACTTGTGATCCAATTAAGTGTATCCCCTGACTCTTTAAAGAGACTTTTCAGATGTCCCATGTAACACTCTCACTTACATCTCTTTGGCCAAAACTTAATCACATGGTTATACAGAACTGCAAGGGAAGCTAATCTTGTAGCTAGATACTTTTGGGCCTGCTAAGCATCAGGGTGCTTATTTTTAGAGAAGGGTAGAAAGAATATTGAGAGCCATATAGCAGTGTCTGTGAAACTTGGCTGTGGAAGGGTTATTTCCATAACCTAAATCTAAGCTTGTCTCCTCCCTGTAGACTTCATCAACTCTAAAATAAAAAACACGTCTTATAATCATGACATATAAGTAGGGTGACCATATAATTTTTCATCCACGCTGGGATATCTTTGAGAATAAAAAGGGAAAACTATTAATAATACACCAGGACAAAAGGAGTATACTGACTCTCCTAAGCAAGTGGAAATATGTGAACTAAGTCCTAACTACCTTTCAGGTCTCCCTCCACATCCCCACTTGGACTTCATTCTATATCTATAAAAATAATTGTAATTTTTGCAAACGCAACATGATTCTCTACTTGTAATCACTTGTCCTGGAGTTTCCTTGCCAACTTTGTACCTGGCAAATCTCTGTTCATGCCCTCCACTTTGTACCCCAGCTCAGCTATTGCCCTGAGAAATCTCCCCTAACCAATCTCTCTCAATTCATGGAGCACTACTCACTTCCTCTTCTATGCTTTTGTCCATTGAAAACTATTTGCTTGCATGTTTAAGTTGCCGTCAGCTGAAGCTAGGTTATGCTATGACAGCAAACAAACTCATCAGAGTTTATTTATGGCTTATACTTCACGACCAATTCCATTTGGCTGAAAGGCTCTATTTTTTGTCGTTCATTGTAGGTTGAATGAAGCCACAGTGAATTTGAAGTAAGTAGCCAAGTTTCTGTGTCCAAAAGGACTAACTAAATCAGAAACAATCAGGTGGGAAGTGAGCTCCAAAAAAAAAATTGAGGTCAGCATCCTATATTTCAACCCAGATGTGTAGGCCAATATTCCAGTGCCTATAAGTTAAATGATCATTGTTCAAGGATGAAGGTTGGCTGAGTTCTGCACTAGTATTTACCACCCGGCCAGGAACACACGGATAAGGTTTGGTAGGAAAGCATTAAGAGCCACAGAGAGAGAGAAGACACCCATGAAAACTTCTCAGACCATAAGCGCAATTGGCAAACCTCATCTAACAGGAAATAAGCTGCCAATAACTGAGGAATGGTCAGTTATTACCAACAAAACTAAGACCTTCCTTCCAATCCATTTTTCATGAAGCATGCCACACCTTTTCTCACCTGAGTCATCAGAGATGCAGTTACCAACTTCTGAAGGCAGAAGAAGTAAATGGCAGTTGAAAACCTTTCTGCACACCACATTAGGGAAGGTGTTGTCTCCAGGCATGACTAGAATGTCTGAATAGGTAAGCATGTAGTCTACTTGACTGTTAATAACCACATAGGACACTGGGGAGGCCCTTGACGGGAAAATATTCTGCAAAACAGAGCTTATTCTTTTTTTTTTTTTTTTAATTTTTTTAACATTTATGTATTTTTGAGACAGAGAGAGACAGAGCATGAACGGGGGAGGGTCAGAGAGAGAGGGAGACACAGAATTTTGAAGCAGGCTCCAGGCTCTGAGCAGTCAGCACAGAGCCCGACGCGGGGCTCGAACCCACATACCGCGAGATCATGACCTGAGCCGAAGTCGGACGCCCAACCGACTGAGCCACCCAGGCGCCCCCAGAGCTTATTCTTATTAAGGCTCATTGAGGTGTATATTACTCTTAGGGAATGCCTACTAGTAATAATAACGATGGCCAATTTCTCTCTCTTTCACTTCTCCTCTGTAAGATGGGCTAATAAATTCTTCATTCCATACCCCACCTATGTCCTGAGAACAAATTCATAGCCATCACTCAGTCATCATGCATTTATTATTCAACACATAGAAGTAGACCAGGCACTCAGCAAGGGGCCACATAAGTGTGCAAGAGCATCGCTAGTTTGACATTCCTTCCGAAAGCACTTCCTCACACTGACTCCCCTAAGTGTCCACTTGATTGCATTAGCTAACTTAACTATGATAGGCAGACATCAGATTGCCTCCACTCCACACACCCCTAAAGGAACAGGAAGCAGAGACAGTGTCCTGCCTCTCTCTGCTTTGATAATTGTCTGGGATGCAGTAAATGTTAGGCTGAGGGGTAGAATCATCTTTGACGATGGGTTTCTTTCTTTATAGCTGTTGGAGAAACAGGCCCCAGGCTGTTCAGGAGGCTGCTGTGAATTCCTTTAGCCTTCGGTGAGGCCAACCCGCAGAGCTGAAGGGGTCTGTGAGAATGTTATTGCAACTTCTTAATTCAAAACATCACTGGAAGAAGACTTCTTGGGAGGGGGCTGGAGGGACGGGTGGGGATGGGGGTGGGGGCAAGAGAGCTGCTCAGCTGGGATGAATTACTGGGACTGAAGGGTTGGTTTTGCCCCCTAGTGGTTAGAAGCTTAGGGACCCCAGAGCTCAATGGCTCTCAGTACCATGGGAATACTCACCACTGATTGAAGGCAGCAGCTGGGTGGAGAAGGACACTACTTGGGATCAACAGAGCCATTACCCAGTGATGTGACCTCAGTTCTCAAGACCCTGGTCCCCACATGGCAAATTGAAAAGGATGGACTAACTCACAAAGTGTTCAATTCTCTCTGCCTTTATGGTAGATGACTCTAGCAACATAACCTGTGACACCAGGATTTCCCCCGCGTATTTCCTGAGGGAAACACAGGCAGAGTTGAAGTCCCGGCGGTCTCTCCTTCAGGGTCAGTACATCTAAGTGAAAGCAAAGATACAGAACATATTCCTCAAGGATGTTTGATTAAAGGCAGCACAGGAGGATGAACTCGTGGTGGCCTTTGGAACAAAAGCTTCTGTCCTTCATGGACATTCTCTGTGCCCTCTCTGAATGCCTTGAAAGTGAGTGAGGAGGGGAAACTGAGCAGGGCAGACAACCCATTTCTAACACCTCCTTGAATGAATTTACAGAAAATACCACTTTCACACAAACAGGAACACCGTCCCCGTCTGACTCGTTTCTCACATCCCAATAGCCTATGGACCACAAATCACAAAAAGCAACTCTCAGAAAGGATTAAGACCACCTCCAACCCCGGCATCTCAAGGGGCAGTAGGTGACCCACCTTTAAATTCATGGAGGGAGAAGTATAAAGATAGCTCTGAATTGCTGGGATATTGACCATCTATCACTCTGTAAGAATGAGACTCCCTTGGATGTGATGTTGGAGGCTTGCTTTTCTCCCCTTTCTGGAACTTGCTCACTGAATCTCACAACACTGTAAAACAGATGACTATGCTGTTGATTCTTCTCTTCCTATGTCATCTTTCTAGATTTTCTGATGCTGTATTAGGCAGTTAATTCTCAGGTTAGAGGTTCTGACCAGATCAGGCTGAAGACCTGCATTTTGGGGACTAGTGTTTCCTAACTCAGTGCCTTATTACCATTTATTATTATTATTATTATTATTATTATTATTATATTAGTTTAAAGAGAAATGGATTTTCTAAGAGAAACGGATTGTTTGCTCTTTTCTGGAAGCTGTACCAGGTTTGAATGAAACTAGGGATACCATTTAGTCAGTCAATCACACTGAGAAAATGAAATGAATTTGGGGTATCTTAGTCAACAGAGAGTTATAGTTCATTTTTTAGGGCAGACAACTGATCCTTAGTCACCAGGGATTGTTAACAAGAAGAATTCCAGGTAACTAGAAAAAAAAAAATGGAGTACACTATTCAGTTAAACGTGGTGGGAAAAAAAGAAACCCATAAACTCCTTTACCAAAACCTGTTTCTGCCTGGCTAGAGTGAAAACGGAGACAATGAAATCATTTTCAGCGAATTATTAGTGCAATATATTTTTTTCCTTTCAAGAAAAGGAAACTAAAGAATGGTTGTGGCCTTTTGTTGTAGATAGCTTTTCAGAACAGTGTAACGTAAACAGATTATCTGCAGTGTTTATTCAGTGTGAAAAAACAGTTCCAAGAGCCCCAGGTGCTTGCCAAGATCATAATTGTACCTTCTTAAATACTTTCATTACTTGGAAGTACAATAAGCGAAGCGGGGACACATGCTTTCCATTTTCTTGTCAACAAAACACCTCCAAGAAATTAAGCTCTATTTTCTCTAGAAAATTTCTCTAGAACCGTTCAGGGTATATGAAAAGGGAAAGGAGGAAGGGCTTTAGTTTCATTTCTTTATGACCTTGAAAAGAAACACTTAAAATGGCCCCTCCAAAAAAATAAAAGCAGGGAGAAGTGACATAAGCCTGGGGTATGGGATGGCTCAAAATTAGAATATTAAAAGTGAGGTGGTTTCTGTTTGGCTAAATGTGACTATGAAAGTGCAGGGTACTCAAGTAACGTGTCCAGCTCTCTCGTATGGTAGATTTTTCCGTGGAAGGAGCTGAGCTACACTGGGAGGTGAGCCAAGGCGAAGCTCAGGCTGTCTGCAAATTCCCTGGGTCAAGTCCCGTCTTCAGGGTGGAATGAAAAGTCCGTGTTGACCTTCATGAGAGCTTGTCTGATCATAAGATGGATGGAGATCTATCTCTGCATGGGCATTTGAAATCACTTCTGATATCCAAGCACCCAGTTTCCGGACAGAGAGTAAATTCGGCCTATGTGCCCAAGGGAGGTTCCATTCCTGGGGAAAAGGGCTTTTATGTCTTAGTCCGCTCCTGTCCTGGGCGGCTCTTTTCTTTCAGTCCCTTTTCTCTGAGCTTCTCTCCATCCTCCCTCCTCATCTCGCCTTTTCCCTTCACCTTCAGTCTCTGCATTATCACCAGCCTCACCGGGCTTCAATCTCTGGGGTGTGTCACAGCTGCTGGCACTCAGGCAAACATTTACCTTCACGCAGCCACTGCCACGCTCTTCTTTGCTCCATCATGTGAGGGCGGTGGAAGTGCTCCTAGATCCGGAGCAGTCTGCAAAGATCTCTCTCTTCCTTTCTTTGCTTTCTTTGATCGGATTCACCTCCAAATCCCTGCTTGAAGGAATATGCTGACTTCTAGAGAGACACAGAGAGAGAGAGACAGAGACAGAATTTCTGTGTGTTTGTGTGTGTGTGTGTGTACGTGTGTGTACGTGCATGTGTTGGAAGCAAATTCACTGGAATCTGTCTAATCAAAATGGTCCATTAGTTTTCGCACCTGAATTTTAGGAGAAATGGAAAGGATGCAAGGAATTAACAATATTGAACTCTTTGGACAGATGCTTCTGTAAGCATTATTTTCGTTCATCTTTACACCTACCCTGCCAGCTAGGTTTTTTTTTTTTCTAAGCCCATTTTACTGACAAGGAAACCAAGGCTTCAAGAGTTTCAAACTGAGACCAGAAAATTACAGCCCATGGACCAAAACTGGCCCACGATTGCTTTTGTAAAACAATCCTTTGCTAGAACTCAGTGACACCCATACTTTTGTGCACCATCTATGACTGCTTTCACACTACCATGGCAGAGTTGAGCTGTTGCAACAGGGACTGCATAGCCTGCAAAGCCTTTAGGGAACAGGTTTGTCAGCCTCTGGCTAAAATGCTGTCACTATCTTCACCCCAAAAAATACATGCTAGAGATAGGATTGACCTTTAACGTATACCTTTCTGGTTCCAGACCTCATTTGACTTTGAAACAAGAAACAAGAAAATAAGGTGATATTTGGGTTTTTATTAACCAATAGCAATTTCAAATACTTATTTAATTTATGAGAGAGAGAGAGAGAGAGAGAGAGAGAAAGAGAGAGAGAGAGAGAAAAAATGACATTGGATTGCTTTGAGGTCAATTTAGAGTTAATACAATGTTTATAAATCCTTTTTTTTTTTTTGTCCTGGATCTCAGGAATGACCCAGAGGAACTGCAAGACCTTGCCAATCGTGTGTGCATCCCTGTCCTTATTAGGGGAAAACAAAAGTTACTGAGCGATTCAGTAGTTCTGGGGTGGGGCTGAGAATTTGTTATAAATACAAATTCTCAGCTAACACCTGTGCTGCTGGTCCTTGGACCGCACCCTGAGTAGCAAGCAGTTAATACGCTCATGCCAAAATCCTCCTCGACCAAAAGATTTTTCAGGTTAAACCTAAATTATTCAGAAAAATTAGATAATCTACACATATTCCCATGACCTTTGGGTTAGCAGTTGTTTGATCAACAGTGACAGATTCAGGTTGGCTTGTGCACTGGTTCTCAAAGTATGGTCTGAGGGTATAGCAGCATCAGTGACATTTGGGAACAACTGGGTTCTGTTTTCTGACAACCCTTCCAGGGGATTCTGTTCTACCAAACCCACTCCAGTAATTCTGATGCAAGCTAAAGCTGGAGAATCACTGGTTTGTGCTATGGATGTTCACTCAGGGTTTCTTGGTCGGTTTCTGAGTTGACTTTTAATTCATTCATTCATTCATTCATCCACTGAACATCCTATAAATCTATCTTTATATGTTCAGTCTCTGTTTACAAAGTGCCTACATCTTTATTTAGCAGAGGAGATAGGAAAATGTGGAATGGGGAAAAACACATTCTGACATTATTCTAGGACTTCCTTCCTCTTTAGTGGGGTACATGGCTATTATTTGACATCAGTTGATATTTCCACAGCAAAGTTGCTTATTTAATTAGTAAAGACTACTACGTAGTCCTGTTCCACATTTGTCAAAGATGAAACAAGGCCCTGATATATCCCAGGGAAAGGCCTGAGAGGGGAGGGGAAGGTGTGTTTTGATCTTCAGGACTTTTTGTTCAATGTCTTTCAGTGTTCACTCTTTCAGGACTGCTGTTTTTAAGACAACCACCTGAAGATTAAAAAACGATAGAATTCAGGGAATTAGGAGAAAAGGCTTGTCATATGAGTCAGGCACCTCCGTGTGCCAGTTCAGATGATCTCAGCTCACTTATGAAGCTTCTGGACACAAGTGCCACTGCAGGGATGAACGGGTCTAAGTGCACGCTCCCCCATCCTGGCTTTTTCTCCTATTGACTCCAAGGTGTGTGAGGCTACAGGACAGCTGAGAACTCATGTGCGCACAGCCCCGGAGTGTAGGGAAGCTAAGGTCCCATGGAGGGAACCTTTGGCCATTGGTAGGCAGAAGCTGACAGATAAATCTTCCTCCTGCTTCTTACCAACCAAGTGTTGTGGGATGCAGCCATAAAAGGGCATCCTTTTAGGAGAAAGTCCACAACGTGGAGCAGGCAGTGACACTTGCTCCCCAGCAGGGGCCAGCTCAGCACTCTCTTTCTTGTCTTATCCCCTTTTCCCTCATTTGCTTCCTGGGCTTTATTCCCTAATCAAAGAGAAGCACATACACCATTGCCCTAGGCTCTGCTTTCTTTGAAACTCAGGCTACAGTGTATATTACACCAGAACAGAGGCCAGAAGTTTCTTTCTTAGGCTCATCTCAGACTGCGGTCAGTGGAAGTTCTAGATTATGGAGAACATTTGAGAAGTAGGGGAGAACACTTAGATGATGGCAACAGATGACTTCGGGGCTTCAATAACCTCACGTTGAGTCTCTCTGACCACACATTGTCACCGGAACCCCTGTGGCACAAACCTGGCTCCTCACCTCGTCTACCTCCTTTCCCCATTGCCTTTCACTGCTTCCTGTAGACACGTCTGGATTATACTCCTGTGAGATCCTGCCCAAACTCTGCCCTACCGTGAAGCCCTCAGTTATGTCTTCAGCCTACAGTGCACTCCCCCGCTCTGAACTTTTCTGGCACCCATTGTCTTTTCTGCTTAGCATTGGTTGCGTCCCATCCTTGGTGTGATTTTGCCTATCTCTGAGTAATTTTATTTTTTTAATTTTAAGTTTTTATTTTCGTCCCAGTATAGGTCACATACAGTGTTATAATAGTTGCGGGTGTACAATATAGTGATTCCACACTTCCATACGTCACTCGGTGCTCATCACGATGCGTGTACTCCTTAATCTCTGAGTAATTTTCTAACAACATGATACTGCTTGAGAGGAGTCCCCGGGTCTCGTACTTCCTGGTAACCTTCAGAGAGCCGGCAGAGACCTTTCAGTGTTGGTTGCTGGTTTCCGTTGGAGAGGCCATTCTCCTTTCCTGGAGAAAACTAAGTGAGTATGAGAAAAATGGTACCAATTACGTACTCCCAGACTCCAATCCTGAATCCAGCCAAACTGCTTAACAACAGAAAAGTGTCTGTTTTTCCCTGTTTGGTTTAATGATTTTCCTGTAGATCCACATCTCTTTCTATCACAAAGAAATCACTTTATCCTGCTGGGTAATTAATACAAATGTACAGTATGGCAAACATATTCCTGTAGACGGCTTATTTTTGCTGGTAAATTACAGGAAATCCTATATAGTACACCTGGGACACCCTGCAGTTTGAAATTAGAATATAAAGTGTCTCCCAGTTCCTCCTGCTTGGCTAGGATACTGGTCTGATTGTGAAAGCCTTTCTAGTTAGACATGTAATAAACTGGAATGATGGCAAATTCATTTACTTCCCTTTAGCTTAAAATTAATAAAGATTTTAATTCTAAGCTTACAAAAACCCACCACCCTGTTTACAGCCCTCTGGGTTACTAGAAGGGGATGGGGTGTGGTGTTGGCTCCCAGTTGTGAATTTGTTCAAAAAACACACGCCACATACAAATTTGTAACCAAATCCTTAGAGTTTAAGGCATTCGCCAGTAAAACTCCTTGGCCAAGCTTTAGTTCTGCGTGATGTCACATCTATATGAGCCCTAGGACAGCATTAAACTGGCCACAGCTGTTTCTGATTAGAGCAATCTAGACCCTCTTAAAGGCAGGCTGCACCTCTTCTCTGCCCCTTCCCTCCCTCTTCCTGAGTGGCTTTCTTTAACAAAAGAACTTCTTTATGAACATGGTCAGTGGGGTCTAGCTGTTTATTCTCACAGCAAGTTCGTGGTAATTTGGTTCAGCCTTGGAATGGCTTTTTGTACACCAAATGTGGGTGAGGACACACACACACACACACACACACACACGGAGAAGGCCCAGAAAGTCTTTCTTCTTGATGATAATTGCTGGGTAAATCCTCCCTAGGCCTGTGGGTGCTGAAGTATAAATAAAGCAAACACCTTGGCATCTTCCTTTTGGGAAACAGTATTCCAATCCAGAACCAAGAGCTTAAGGGAAGTGTCAAATGTCATCTCTTCTTGGAAGAGAAGGGGGTAATGTGAGGATAGGTGGTATAAACTTTGCTGAAATTTACCCCCTCTTTTTGTTACATAGTGTGCCCTGGTGGGACAGGGGTCCATCAACTATTTCCTAAAGGACCAGATGGTAAATAGTTTATTCTTGCAAGCTGCATACCTTGTTGCAACTACTCAATTCTGCTGTGTCAGTGGGACGCATCCACAGAAAACTCATACGTGTCAGACAAAACTCTGTTTACAGAAACAGGGGTTGGGTGGGATTTGGCCCTGGGGCCTAGCGTGCTGACCCTGCTCTAGTACAGGGACTCAGGATGTGGTGGCTGGGTGCCAGTTCAAAACTGTTTGGAAATGTCCCATGAAATGTCCCATGACATGGCAAGTACGGACATTGAAAGTAAATGGCTAGTAGCAATTTCACATTGCCAGAACATTCAAGTGCCTGAACACTGCCTTTCTCTTTCTGAAGAAAGAAGAGGCCAGTTCAGGTGTTGCTGACCTTGCCTAGGGTTTTTGCATGTGGTAAAGCCATATACGGATCATGCTCAGTTGGATACCTATTTGTCCATGATGGATATGAAAACCAAAACCAAAACCAAACTGATGAATGAGTGTTTACCACAGACAGTTTGAGGGGCAGCTCTAGCCGACGCCTGAGTGAGAAACGTGTCAGTGTTCTGATCCAGCTTCTAGCCCCATTTGTTTCTCTGTGAAGAAAGGTTGGGTAATACTCTCCCTCTGCCTGCCTGAGACCCTGAAACACCAAAGCTCCATCTGCCTTGCTGGCAGGTGAGGAACAAAGGGCCTGTGCCTCTGTTTCTGGGAAGTTAGGGCAGTAGCATCATGAGGAAGGTTGGAATTTTTTTTTTCTTTTTTTGGTCTTGTGGTAAAAATTATTGGTTAGAACAGACCCACAGGGAATGGGGAAGGAGGTGCAAATTGCTGGCCTTGGAGAAAAAGAGAAAGAAAGCATTACTTCTTGAACCCAGACTGTTTTGTCTCTTTTCTGACTCTATCGAACCTCCCTCCAGTAAAGCCACCTTCCCAGCCAGGCCTCTTTTATAAGGTGCTACTCACAGGCTTGGCCTCACAGTTTGTAAACACATAGAAACTTATCTGGGATCTGGGGTTGAAGTCTTCAAAACCCAAAGAAAACTTTGGAAACTTAAGGTTGTTAAGGAAAAGCATTAAATGCCAAATTTTGATGGGTTGGGAACATTTTAAGATACTAGTACCATTGGATTCCTAGCCTTAAAAGCCATGATGTCACTGTAGAGGAATATGATGTCAGGCTGTAAAAAGATCAGAAAGCTATTGAAAATTCCTAGGCCATGTTGGGAAGTTTATATGCAATGCTGAACAGAAAATACAGTGTTCTTTTTCTTCTTCCCTCTACCTCCTTCACAAGCAGGCCTGCCAAAAGCATGAGGTGAGGCAAGTGCTGCCTGGGAATATAGCTGGCTTTTATTACTAGAACTTGTTCATTCTTTAACAGAGTTGCAGTAAAACTGTTTTTCAAAGTTCCTTGGCTTAACTACTACATGAAGTATTAAATGGTCAGCCATCCCCTTTTAGAAAGAACATTTGCTTTCCATGAAGTCGGGAAGACACTTTTCCTTGTGTTGACTCAGGGCTCTCAGTAACATGGCAATCATTTGTGTATTTTCATTTAAGAAGACTAGACTTCTTGCTTTAGCTCTCTTATTAAAGAATTGTGGGGGTTCTCTCTCTCTCTCTCTCTGTCTCCTCTTTCTCTCCCCTCACTCTCCTCTCTCCCCAAGGACTCAATACTAATAATGTTTTTTTAAATAATTTATATTGATACACTTTCAAAGACAACGATCTCACATTCTGATGGTAAACTATTGGGTAAATCATCTGTCAGGAATGATTAAGGAGCTGGAGAGACTGATTTATGGGGAAAGATTAAAAGAACTAAATGTGTAGAGCTTAGCTAAGCAGAGACTGGGGGCACCTGATAGTCATCTGCTAAAATCAGGGAGGGATGTGACTGGAGGAGAGGGGAGAATTATCTCACCTCGAAGCTGCGCTCTAACTGAGAGTAATGTGAAGAAATTCAGGAGAGGAGGATGTGAGATGGGTATCGCGGAAGTCTTTCTGACATTGAGATCCATTAGGCGTTGGGCTCATCTCTCAGGAGAAGTGTAGGTCCCATTCTCTGAGATGGGAGTGCCCAGCTGGAGAGCTAGCCATACTTCAGGGATGCTTCAGATGGCGGAGTGTCTGTGAGATGGGCAGGTTCCTTTCATTCAGTTCTTTGTTTCTCTTTTCCTGGGTTGTCATTCTGTTGTCCCCAGTATTTGCAAATGCTGTCTAAAACGATAGGAATAAGAACCAAAAGGAGAGGCTGAAGAGGGGGCTGGGACCCCATATCTACTGGTTCCTCCACCTTTTCCTCCTAGGCAATGATCTCTCTTCCCAGGATCCTAAAACCTACTGGATGCACAAGGTGTTTTAATTTAAAAAAAAAAAAAAAAAGATAAGGTAAACATAGTGGAAGAAAATACCCACTTTTCATTCCTAAGTTGGGAGAGATACAATGCTTTGAACATTATTTGAAAAATAAAGAAAGTCACCTGAAATTCCACTGATAAAGATAATTAATGCTCACAAGTCTGAATGTATCATTTTTTTTTCACTGTCATTTATGAATTAAAGAATATAGAGTTGTTTTAAATCACTTCGAGTTTGGGGTGCCTCCACTTTCTACCACTCTGAGAATTTGGTCACTCCAAATAAAAGCAGAGTGTAAAGCCAAGGCCCAGGTGATTGCCTTCCATCCCTCACGAGAACTCCTGGTAAATGCTGGGATTGGAACTGACCCATTGTGGGAATGCTGGCCAGATTCTGTTTCAATTATTTACATATTAGAGAGAGGGGACCACAAGATCTTAGAATAACAATCCTAAATATTTACTATTTTCCTCTTTTTCTCTACCCACTGAGTGTGAATAGGGGGTTATAAAGGTCAGACGGGCCTATGGAGGTGAGAGATTAAAAGAGAGTGATACTGAAGAGGGAAACAAGAGAAAGAGGAACAGCAAGAGGAAATAAAACTGATTCCAAGGGATTTACAATCTGGTTAATATTTCCATCCTCTCAAATCCCTAAGTTTCATATGTAGTTTCCCTGCGAAACACAATATCAGCATAAGGCTAATATTAATTTGAATCTCTCTTAGCAACGGATAAAATATCCTAAAATTGTAATGTTATTTAAGCAAGGTCAAGAGAGAGAGGGGCATATATTGATGTGACAAGTCATTTTGAGAAAAATCAGATTACATAGCTGAGGAAAGATCCTATCCAGTTAGGAAAGAAACTAAGTTTTCTGAATTTTGGATTATCTTCCATGCAAATAAAAAGCTCAGAGAACACAATGCAGAAATCAAATGTCCAGCAAATTTCACCTGACCTGTGCATGAGAGCAAACACATAAATTTTCCGATATACAGATTCTTTCAGCATTAATTCAATCTTCTGCTATGACAAATGAAAACAACCATTTGTTTTCCTTCAAAGCCATTATATGGATTTTAGTTACCCAAACATTTAAGTATTTCTGTTGAAATTTTAAGCTCTCATCAAAATCTTTCCTAGTATGAAGACATAGCTAAATGTCCTTTCTAAGACTTTTCTGTACAGTTTGGGAACTAACATCTAAACTGAAAATATAGTGTTCCTTTACCCAGTACATTGCTTTCATCACGTGTATGTGAGATATGTAACTGGTCAGTAAAGAGAAAGTGCAAGCTATACTTTGCCTTTCCATGGGAATCCAAAAGGGGATGGAAAACAAACACTCTCCCTCCCCACACCCTTCAGCCCCAACTGACTTTTACTCATTTTCCTTCCAAATGCACATGCCTTTGCTAAAAGGAAACCAAAAAATAGATTGGAATCTTGCTTCTAGCTTTTCGGGGTTTTCAGTTTTGTTTTCCTCTGCTATTTGCCACTTTGTTGGATGTTTTGTGTGGGTCGGAACGTGTGTGTCTGTGTGCGTGTGTGTGCGTGTGCGTGTATGTGTGTGTGTGTGTGTGTGTGTGGCTTAATTATATGAAAATTATACTGGGGGTTCAGTAACCAGTGGCTTGAAAATTAACTGAATTATGAAAGCTGAAATGTTGCTCATAGCATCAGTTAATGACAAGGTCGCTGCCACTGTCATATTCAAAAGAAATGTCACACTTGAATGGGGCTGAGATGGCTGTGTTGTCCCAGGGTCCCAGGTAGAGACAATGAAATGGGGGCTCCTTGGGTACTGTTTCATCCCATGTTTGAATCAAATGCATTCTTCTTTCAACTCATTTTGGTTCTGCTGTGTTCCCATAACATATGGAGTCCCTAGGTATTCTGCTATAACATGGAAACTTTTAGGGCTGGGAATAACAGATCATGAATAGATTGGAAATTCTCTCTAAATGCCCCCTTGGGTGGTTGATGTAAAGGCTCATTGTGTGTTGTTTCTATCTTTTACAAAAATCAAATATGTCTAGAATTATTTGAGTCCAACAGGCTATATTAGGGATCTGAATGCCAGCATACCCCATACACTACCAGATAAATAATGACAGATGTATGCCCCTAGTATCTCTTCCTATCTCCCCGGCTCTGGGCAACTGTAGTTAATTGAAAAAGAGGAAAGAGGAAATTGAGTTTGGGACAGAGTCAGTTGGAGATGAAGGGAAAATCCAAATAAAGGACTTTGATGTTAAGCCTGTCCCAAACCAGTTGGCAGAGCTGATACAAGTTACTGCATGGGAGCAGGGGGTGGGGGTGGGGGGCGGAACAGCAATAATTCTGCAGAGCAGTGAGCCAGAGAAGGAGCAAGAGGGATGGGTGACTTCTAACCCAAAAGGAGGTGAAGTGTGCCCCAGCTGTCTTGGACCCTGTTGAGCCCCCAAGGATCAGAACAGGGCTTCAGGAGAAGAGGAGAGAGTTAGCTGCCCTGCCACCCCCAAAACTACACCCCCATTTCCTCAGCAGAAATATATCGAATCTGCTATTGTACATGCAGTGTTTATTTTCCCTCCCTTTCTCTCTCACGATGAGGGTTACCTAAGACATAAGACTGGAATACATAAACTTGAATATACTTTTCTTCTTTTAATTTTTCTCTTTCCTACCTGGAGTCCGGATTCAAAGCGTCACCATATGGTCTTCAAGAAAACAAAACAAAACAAACAAACAAAAACCTAGAACAACTAACAGCCACTGTTTTCCTGTCACCACCATTAAGTCCTTTACCTCTAACATCTCATTTTATCTTCACAATAGCCCATTGAGGTTAAAATTACCATCGGGGTTTTAGAGATAAGAAAACCAAATGAGGAGAGGAAAATGAGACAAGTTGCCAAAGGCTACCCAATTGGAAAGGAACTCACCATGTATCCCACCCCGGCAAGTCTGTCAGAAGCCCAAGTCTGTGCATGAACCCATTTGCAGTCCACCTCTCAGCTACTGTGGCTTATAGCTGGGGTGACTCCAATTCCTGCTTTGCCCAGTACAAAACACCTTTATATTTTTGTCCCAGTTTTCCATCTGTTTGAACTTAGCCTCAGACAGGAGTTTCCTGGTAAAGATGATGGAGACACTCTACACTTAACACAGCTCCCTGGTGTGGTGTGTTGACCAGGTTTATCCCACCTGTCAGAACCTGTGGTTCTGGCAGCAGGAACAGAGCTCGGACTCTGACCCCTGGTGCCCAGGGAAGCAGCAATGGCAGTTGAGAAGGCGGGATACTTGCCCTGGGCTGCGTGCTGAGTGCTGAATGCCCACAAGACAATAGAAGGACATGGGCATGTAGCACCTGCTCTCTGGTCCCCATTGTATATTAGTTCAACTTCTCTAGAGACAAGAGAAGGTGAAAGAAAGGGGTGGTGGGGTGAGCACAACCAGAGCAGTGAACCCTCAGTTGAGAATTAATCAATAATTCTGTCTCATTAGATAACTACACAACATGTTACAATTTTCTCTGATTACTCATGCTGAGCAGTAACATACAGGGGAAGGATATTCCTCAGTGTTTATAGTTCGTAGAGTGAGAGCAGTTGCAAGGAACTTTTTTGCAACTCTTAATCTTGGGGGGAAAAAGTGTGTAGACACCTAAAGAAAATCTATCCTACGTTTGGGGCATTCAGTAGGAAAAGCACGTGACATGCTTTGGGATGAACATGTTGCTCAAGAAACCTCCAGGGAAGAAGGAAAAAGGAAAGACAAACCCTGACCAAAAATTCCATAGGCCTAAAACTTAGGATACATGTAAATGTCATTGGTATTCTGTGGGGATGGAGGTGTGTCGACGGTCCCCTCCACTTACAGGTGAAGAGAGCAGCATTTGTACGAACTTCCAATTCCCACTCTGGTATCTGCCACAATGCCATACTGGCCGCTCTGGTTCACTACTTCAGGGAGGTAATACATCTGGGTTTGGTAGATTTTTTTTCCCAGAAGTAGGTGGGTGCTATGGGATGCTGGGTGACTCACTCGAGTAAGCCTCTGATTCTTGATTTCAGCTCAGGTCATGATCTCGTGGTTTGTGGGATCAAGCCTGGTATTGGGCTCTGTGCTGACAGCGTGCAGCCTGCTTGGGATTCTCTCTCTCTCTCTCTCTCTCTCTCTCTCAATAAATAAATAAACATTAAAAAAAAGTAGTGAGTGAGTGTTATTCCCTCTGTGTGGAGTCCACATCATATCCTTGAACTAGAATCTATGATGAAATAGTTTATCTGTAAGTATATAAAGCCAGTGTGGTGACAGCAAAAACGTTTTTTGAACACTTGCTAGACCATGCTCTAATTTGAGGATTTTACTTGGATTAAGTTATTTAATATCCTCACTACACACCAAGGGAGGGAGGGACTCTTATGATCCCCGCTTTAAACAGGTAACACTGAGATTCCAGATGGAATATCCCCTCCAGAGTTCTATCATTCTTCAGCCCATGGAGATTGGCCTCCCCAGTGGGACGGCTCTGAAAAAGATGAAGAATAGTTTGAGTTTCCTTGGGTTCAAATTTGACAATTACTCTTTTTTTTTTCTTTTTAAATCTTTCCTTAAATATCACTTTCAAATCTCCATCATGTCTGCTCCTCCACTCATACGTGTGTCAGTGAGAATCATAGTAGGGACACTGCCCAAAAGCAGAGATCAAAATCTGATCATGTGCTGGGCTGTGGCAGAAACGACGTATTGTCTACCCAATAGCCATTCTCCTCCTGCCTTAAACCACCCCCTGGTTTGGGGCAACAATATGCTCCGCGGTAACAAAACAACAAAAACTCACGTCTACTTTCCTCAGACTCCTATGCAGATATGTGGGCCCATGTGACATGATTCTGACCAGAGGTAGAAATAGATATTTAGAGATGGGTCTTATAGAGGAACTTGAAGGAAAGGGAAGCAAACTCTGTGGGGGGATTCTCTTTATACTTTATGCATGTCTTCACTCTTTTTGATGTCTAGAGCTGTCACAGACAGTCTCTTACAAATGAATATGAGGGAAGGACCATAGAACTGCAGAGATTTAAAGCTTTGAGTCACCTCACCAACCCTAAACTTCCACCTTCAGATCTCTTATTATGTAAGAGAGAACGTTATGGAGATGCAGAGGGTAGATGCATGTAAAGCTTAAGACGATAAGTCACATAATAAGGCTATAAGTGTAGCTATTACTTATGTTATTAAAGTCACTGTTATACAGGCTTCTTGTTATGCATAGAAGAACCTAATCCTCAACAAATATTAGTGCCAAATGTGAACAATTTATCTGATAAGCTCTTTGAGGACAGTAACAAGGCCTTCCATAGGAAGTTAACTGGCATCACCTGGAAAAAGCATTTTATGGTCAAACTTGAGAAGCCCTGGAATAAACGAAATTGACCAGATTTCTCTAGTGCAGTACTTCTCAGAGCCTTTAGTAATTTAAATATGCCTTAAGAATCTTTAAGAGGGAGATTAAACAGGCAGCATTTTCCCAATTTCTTAAGTTTGGTTGGGTGTCTACACAACACCCCTTCAGGAATCCTAAGTTGGATGTTTTTAAATATGCTTTCCATTTCTAATATGTTATGATTCTTTTCTAAGAATTCCTCTATTTACCGAATTTCTGAATGCACTGTGCCATTTCATCCCACTTCTTTGTTCAAACTTCTCCCCTGCCTGGACTGTAGTTTTTTAACGAACACATTAACTGAGTGCTATTTTGTTTCCAGTATCGTGGCAAAAAACTTTCATACATTTAATCTATGAAATTAAATGTATGAAATCTTAAAGGCACAGCATAAGGAATGCTTGTTTGTTTCCCATGAAAAACTATAGATCCGAGTGACTCTTTAGGGGTCAACCATCCTCTGGGTGGTGACACATAGGTGACTCTAATCTCATGACTCCAAGGCTCTACCTCTCAAGAGGAGGCCTCCTCTGAGTTTGCTATTTCAGGGAAGGTGAAAGCCAAGGGCTGCTCACCACCTCAGCTTGGAAGTAAAGCACGTCACTTCCTCTCATAATCCACTGGCCAGAACTAGTTATGTGGCCCCATCTAACCACAAGAAGCCTGAGAACCATGGTTATGAAGATGCTAGGACACTGGTAAGCCCATTAATGTCTATTGCAAAGTCTGTAGGCTGGCTAATATTATCATCTTTTATTTCATTGCAGGTGGGGAAACTGAGGTTTAAGGAAAGTAAAGTAACTTGTCCAAGACCACTCAACATAACCAAGATTTTAATCCAGACTGCCTCTTGGGATCATCTGACCTCCAATTTACCCTGGGTGGATTTGTGTAACAAGTTCCTCTCTACCCAGCCCCTGACCCTGTGAAGGAACTGCTCGGAGGAGGGACAAAAAAAATCTGATAGAAGGAATAGTGTCTACAATCCCTTTTCTCCCACCCCACCCCCCATGTGGACTGTGCCCCCTTTACTTTTCACCAACACTTAATGCACATCAATCTTAAAAAAGAGAAGAAAAAAACCTCCCCTCCCCCCCGCATCCCACAGACAAGTGATGCCCTTCTGCTGCTTTACAGAATAGAGAGAAAACAATGGGTCCCCGTGTAGAGAGTTCTAAGTCTTTTATCTTTCTACAGATTCAACCACAGTATCGATTCTTTATTGACCTAAACTGTCCTAAGCACAGCTGTGGTTTTTTCTCATATAGTGTATGGGAGAGTTAAGGCAGATACTACTTTAATATTGATTTTTGTGAAAAAGGTGCAGGAAAGAGGGCAATTTGTGTCTGCAGTCGCTCTTCACTATAAAAGATACCATTGTTAGGAGCTTATAGCATTATATCAAGGGTCTTAATCTGTAGCAATCTTTTTTTACAACTTAGAAATAGGCTTGGGCAAATGTGTTATTGGTGTTAATGATATTTTGAAGTGAAGCAAATTTGTCAGCCTTTCTAAGTAAACTGCTCAACTTAACTATTTGAGGACTTGGTCAGTTGGCTTGATGGTTGTGCAGAAATCCTGGGATTTATTTATTTATTTTAAAGTCCTTTGGAAAGAATGTTTTGTTGTACAAACAGTGACAACAGTGTTGGTTCAATGAGTCTTTGAGAAATGGGAATGATTGTCTAGGGCTGAGATAAGCTATGCCTCTCTCCCAAGGTGAATATTTCTTCTTTAAGAATCAAAGGATTCTGGTTTCTGGAATATTGTTCTGTGATTCGGGAGAGAGGAGGAAAAAGAAAAAATCACTTAAGATAAGGCAATTTTATTGGCCAGAGTAAAATGGCTGTTGAACTTGTAGGTGGGATTTTCACGTTCTTGAATGAATATGTATTTTCAGAAACAGGTTCTGTTTGTATGATAGAAAACCTTCTGGAAAAGTTTCAAAAACTCCATAAGAAATGGTAGCTTCTCTGAAACGGGCTAGCTTAATTTGTTTTATATTTAGGAAATGCACTGAAAATCGGCATTTAACACTAAGTCTAGAGAGTTTGTCAGCCACTATACTGTGGTTTTATTGAGGTTATTTGCTTCCCTTCGTGTGGGAATAGCCAATGAGCCAGTGAGAAATATTAACTATGTATCTACTGCACACAGAACATTCCCCAGGGCACTGGCCACAGAGGAGTACAAGACAATAGTGATTTAGAGCCATGACCCCAGATAATGATGACCAGGGACAGGTAGGCAATGCCAAGGCACTGAGTTATTTGCAGGTGTGGCAAGACCCCTGTCAGCTTGTCTTTAAAAGCTCAAAGGGTAGGGATCCCTTCCATCACTGGATAAATGTCATACGATAGCCTTCAAGGTCAAAGAAAAAAGAATCTAGTACTTCTCAAGATGCTGTGACCTCTCGCCCTGTTAGGGAAGTCTATACACTGCTTAACAATATTAGAATGATGACTTCCACTGATGAATGGTGTACTAGTGAGCTTTAGCACACTGTCTACTGGGCAAAATACATCTCTTGGGTCTGATTCTTGCAGACAGATGCCAAGATGTATCAAATATTCAAATTATCACTTCCTTGTAACACCTGGTTTCTACTTAAAACCCCAGTAAATTCCAAAATAACACCTGCTCTTCAGATCATTAGTTGTATTCTAAACATTTTTCTTTAATCTAATGCTGTTGTTTGAAAATGTGTAATACTGCAACCACCATGAGCTGCTTCATTTATATTAACATAGCATAGTACTGGGTACATATTATACAAGAAAAAGGCCAGAACAGGGATCATTCCATAAGGAATAGAGGGGCTAGTGATTTGATCACACCCTTAATCATCTTTTCTTTCTTCTATTTCATTTTAAATCTCCATATTGAGTTACCTGACAAAATTTGCAAACGTGCAAAAAATATGCCCCATATTGATTGACTCTTTGACATAAGAGTAAATTA
Source organism: Panthera leo (assembly GCF_018350215.1). Classification (NCBI taxonomy): domain Eukaryota; kingdom Metazoa; phylum Chordata; class Mammalia; order Carnivora; family Felidae; genus Panthera; species Panthera leo. Next base: position 77,191,024 of record NC_056681.1, read on the forward strand.
TCTTTACAGCTCATAAATATATTGCATAGCAAACACGTACACAGGCATGAACACACAGATAGACATATACCCCCTCATGCTCTATGCCACTTGAAAGCTGGACAGCCCTGACAACAAACATAGCCAATATGCCAGGCTCTCAAAGAAACCAATAATATGGTAAAAATAGCCATTTTGTATTCTTTTTTGCCATCCATAATTGCCTTTAGAATTTTTTTTTCTAAAACTCAACTTGTGGAGGAATTCAGGACATCAGCTTGAGAAAACTGAAAGCCAAAACTTATGGTTTAAATGATGAGTGAGCTGGAAGCATGGAATGGCCAGTTGGGGAGACCTGCCATGTGACTTGATTGGCCCAGGAAGCTAGGGGCAGTCTAGAGGAGCAAATAGATTTTTTTGACTTGCTTTGTTCAAACAAAGCTTAAATGTGATCTTGGTGAACAAATGGCATGCCTTTTCCTTAGAAGTTTAGACAGCAGTAGAATAACTGGAGACTGAGAATCAGTAGAGAGTGGTTGTCACCAAGGACAATAACATCATAAAAATCAAAGCTCAGGGGTGTGCAGGCCTGCAAGTTTCCTTTAAACATCCTCCCACACTGCATATATTCTTAACAGTACCCAATGAGGGGATGGGCAAGCGAAGGAGGATAGTCTTCCCCTTATAATGTGTTTTGAAATCTTAGGAAACATTATTGGTTCTTGCAATGATCATGGCCAAGGATTCTAGATAATCTTGCACAATGAAGAACTTTCCTCTACCTATAAAACATCAGAATTCTCTCCATGGGGCACATGGGTGGCTCAGATGGTTAAGCATCTGACTCTCGATTTTGGCTCCGGTCTTGATCTCACGAATGCATCAGGGTCCCTGCTGAGTGGGGAGCCTGCTTGGAATTCTCTCTCTCCCTCTCTTTGCCCCTCCCCCACTCACACATGCATGCACACACACACACACTGTCTCTCTCAGAACATTTTTTTCAAACATTAAAAAAAAATTCTCTGCAACAGCATGTAATAAGTCCACAATTAAACCAACCTAGAGCACAACCTCACTTTAGTATTTACATACTATATATGTAAATATACATATTTACACTGACATTTACTGACATTATATACACTGACATTTCCAGAGTGTTACCATCATATAAATCAAAGGAGAGCATACTTTCTCTCATTAGAAGCACTGTCAGGAAATTGTTTACTGTTTTGGACAGCCACATCACTGCTCAAGCTTATGGTATTGGATTTACCATTTAATTCACATGTACTTCTCAGTCTGCATGTATAGCTACTTGACATGTATGGTGATTCTATGTAACTTCAAATATCTGATTATTGTAGTATAACATACAACAAAATGTATGTTGTAGGAAAGGAGTATTGGGTTTGATGGAGTTGAGAAACAGCAATAAATACATACATACATACATACATACTCCAAGTTTATCCATATACTATCTTTGTTCTAAATAGTCATTTCACTTCTTTCCTTATACTTGATTGCCTCCAATTTCTGACTTGACTCTCTTCTTTATTCTTTACACTAAGCACTTAACACTCTTTTTCTGGCCACAACCTTGCTGCAGTGCCTTGAATAAATCACTTTCTCAGGTGAACTGATCTGTGGTACCAACTTCAGTTTGCCTTTGCCTTAGAACTAGAGGGAACTCTATGATCACATAATTCAATCTGTTCATTTGAAGATGGCAAAACTGATTCTCAAAGAGGTTGCCTAAGACTTTTTCAGTTTTCCTACAGAACATGAGGCAAATAAGACTGTGCCCTGAGCATTATTCTTCCAATCTGCACATAAGGATCAGAGCCCTGTTCAGCACAGCTATCTTCAAGACACCTAATAGCTTTGAGGCTTATAAGACTAGACGGTGATATGATTGCCATCTTCTGTTTTCAGAAATGCTAATGTGCTTAACTGGAAGCTTCACAGAAGAAATATTGACAGTAGTCTTCTAAGCTCCATCTAGGGCTGAGGGAATGTGGGCTGTTAGACTTTGGATGTTCCAGTCCTAACAGCAAGATTATCTCTATTATGAGATGGCTGAGTCTGGCTAAGCCCGATGCTACTAACCTCTGGTTCGCCTCATTCTTTTTCTTTATTTTGAGTTCATATTCATCATGGTTAGATTTGGTTCTCTAAGGAAGAAATAGGATGGTTGTAGGATGGTCATTTTGATTATAAATTAATATGTTGACAATCATTCAGTTAAAAAAATAAATTTCTGACTACGATTGGCTTTTTCAAGTAGCTTGATCACAGACTACAGGGAGGGACTGCACTGATCATGCTGAGGGGCAAATACTTTTCTTCTAAGCAACAAGTATTTCCCATAACGTCAATTTTCTGGTTTCATTCATCACTTTCTCTGGGGCTAGTTAATTGACATCTAGCTCTAGAAGATGAACTCCAAATGGGTGTTCGCTAATCAGGTTTCTGATCCTACAAGGCTGAGGTCTGAATAGCAATTTCCCACCAAAATAGAAACTCCATGTGGGCAGGGATTATTATGTTTATTTTCACTGCTTTATTCCCCGTGCCTAAAAGTGGGTGGCCTTTCTTTTGCATGAATGCATATTTCTCTGGCGGATACTAACTTCTAGCTCTTCCTTGGGAACATGCCCCACTCCTCTACACACACACCCCCATACCACTGGTGTCCGTCACAACTATTTTTCCACCCTTGCGAGCAGAAACAGTGTCTTCCTTTCATCAGCCCATTGCATCAACAGGAAAGGGGATGAATATAACCCCTGTAGGCTTGTTCAGACTCAGAAATGACAACCAATGACGGGAACTGAAATGACCAGGGACTTTTTGTGATGTGGCTTCTGGCAGAGCTGAAGGATGAGAGGAATGGGGAAGAAAACCATAGGAAAACAAAGACATTAAAGAAAATTTCTCTCTTACTCAAAACTGTTTTATTACCTTTCACATGGCCTTCAGCAAATAAAGATACGGCTCATTTAGGCTGAATCTTATGAAATTAAAATTCAGGAAGGTAAGTATGCTAAAGACTAAGGGGTGTCAGCTTGATTTGTTAATACAGTACTTTCAACAAATGATGGGGGCCTGAAATAATGATTGTAGTTTTAGGAAGGGATGAGAGGTAAGAGAATAGGCCATTTTTTTCTAGTTTGAGTCTGAAGGAAATGAGAGAAGGTTGTAGCTAAAATAAGGCTTATAATCAGAAGACGTTTTTATTTATTTTTAAATTAGGAGATACTTGAGCATGTTTTGAAGCTCATCTAGACTGAAAATATAGTGGAGAGGGACTAATCTGTGAATCAAGATTCTGTGTGAGATGGGAGAGAACACCCAGAAGGTACATGCTTGCCAAAGCAACTTCAAGGTGGTTCCCTAAGATAATTTCAACTTCTGTTATGTATTAGAAATCCCACAAGAACTCTCTTGCAAAGAGACATCCTTGATAATCTCACAAAGAAGCTTTATAATATAACTTTGAAGACAGCTTTATGGAGAGAGTTCTGTCTAAACTTGTACTGCATAGCTTCCCCTACATACACAGTCTGCTCCTGGTTGAATTGGTTCATGCTATCTAGAGACACAACAGAGGTACAATGATCACACTGTTCTTACTTCTTTAGAAAATCTTATTTACAGAATTGTTTTATACTAACTTGACATCAGTCCATTAGACCATGGTGCTTCTGTTTGCTAGAGTACGATGGAGAGAAAAACCTTAGACTCCACTGGAAAAAAAAAAAGGGGTAAGAGCACCATTATGGATGAACCTCTGCATGCAGAATGATCAAAGATTCCAAATGAAACCAACAGATATCAGAAATGACACCCAGGTGAGCCTCTCTGGGAAGTCCTTAACAATATGAGTATATAACCACTTAAATTCCTTTTTCTTTAAATGGCAGATTCTCAGTAATTATATGTCAAGGAAGAGTTCAAACACATCTACTCAGTGAACATCTCCAATCTTAATATAAATATATAAACAGAGAAACAGATGTCAATCATCGAATAGAAAAGTCTTATAAATTCACTTCAGCCATCTTCTCTGTAAACAAGCTCTTTAAAACAGAACCAAAACAAAACATCAGCAGGCCCTTAGTTTATGGAGATAGTTACAGAGAGAGGCCTAAACTTTAGCATATGTGCCTTTTGATGAACATAAATCTATAGAAGGATTACTTTGGGAAGTTACATGCTTTAATTCTCTAATGATATAATTGCTAGCACAGTATGGACATTTCTGTCCAAAAATACATTTTATCCATCTAAAAGGGTAATATTTAAGAGATTTGAATGAAAATAACTTGCTAAAAATAATGATTCTGTTTATCTTTCCTTATTTTATTATAAATATGAGTTTTCCATATAGACTGATGAAAGCAGAGTAAATCTAGGGAACTAAAAATCATCCATAATCCCAATACCTAGAGGCCTCTTGTATCATATTTCCTTCCCGTTTCTTTTCCATGAATTTTGTACATAGTTGATAATTATGTTACATAGCAGTTTAGTGTTCTGATTTTCTCATATAACAGCATTCCCCATATTATTCCAATTTTTCCAGAAATTTAACAAATGCAAAAAATACCATTGAATATATTAAATTGAATAATATAAAATTTCTGATATTTAACCTTTTTGTTTTTTGACTTCAGAAAATGGCAATTTCATAGTGTTCAGCTTACATATGAAAGAATTTATCTATCATTTCTCTATTACCACGATGGATAATTTGGTCATTTCTTGTTTATTTTTTTATTATTAAGAACATGTTGAAATGAGTGTGTTTTTGCATACTCTTTATTAGCATTTCTGATAACGTCTATAGGCTCGATTCCTAGAAGTGATGTAACTGAACTAAAAATAAATTTCTTTATGGTATTTTAACTTCCATTAGAATAATTTTTATTATTCTAGTGCCTGCGTGGTTTGGTCGGTTAAGTGTCCAACTCTTGGTTTCGGCTCAGGTCATGCTCTCTCGGTTCATGGGTTTGAACACCACGTCAGGCTCTGTGCTGATGCTGAGGGATCTGCTTGGGATTCTCTCTCTCTGCCCCTCCCCGCTCTCTCTCTCTCTGTCTTTTGCTCAAAATAAATAATAAACTTTAAAAAGAAAAGTTTTTTTCCAAAATACTAAGCAAAATTAATTGCAATCAACAATGTATGAAAATGCCTGTTTAACCACATGCTTATCAACATTGAATTCTTAAAATTTCTTCATTTATTGGAAATTTAACAGAAATACAAAAAACAAAAACAAAATAGAACCAAACAAAAGCCCAATGACTTGTTTACATTTGTCTTTCTTCTTTAATAGTCAAATAAAATATTTTTCAAGGTTTGTTAGCTATTTTAATTTCCTCTTTGGGGAACTGTCTTACTCTGGATTTTGCTTGTTTAAATTTGAAGGATTATCGTTTTCTCTCAAGTCCTGCTGTCATATTTACAGCCTTTCCTGTCTAGTTTGTTGTTTGCTTTGATTTTGTTTATTTGACATAGAAAATCTTTTATCACATATAAAACTGAGTCTTCTTCACATGGTCTTCTCTTTGTACCCATTCTGTGTCCAGATTTCCTCTTCCTGTAAGGACACCTGTCATATTGGAGTAAGGCCTATGCTAATGACCTCATTTTAACCTTTCCTCTTTAAAGACACTTGTCTCCAAATACAGTCACATTCTGAGGTACTGGGGGCTAGCACTTCAACATGCGAATTGTTGGGGGACACAATCTGGCCGATAACAATGGTCAAGGTCATAATTTCATGGGAGCAAACATGGGCACTCTGCCTCCAGAGCCATTGCTCTTTCTTTTTCTTTTTCTTTTTTCAACTTTTTATTTTTAAAAGAGTTTAAGACTTATAGGAAGTTGCAAAAATTGTACAAGGAGTTTTCACATATCTTTTTCACACAGATTCCCTTATGTTAACATTTAAATACATTTGTTTTTATTCCTCTTTATATAAGCCAGTACTGTTTATCAAAATTAAGAAATTATCAATACAATATTATTATCAAATCATCAGACCTTAATAAAATTATACCAATTACCACATTACTGTCCTTTATAAAGAAAGAAAAACAAAGCTTTCTTACGTTCCAGACTGTAGTGTTTTCTTTAGTTGCCACATCTCTTGTATTTCCTTTAACTTTAAACATATCTTTTTTTTTTTTTTTAATTTTTCCTATCCCTGACAGTTTTGAAGAGGACAGGACTGATATTTTCTAAAATGTTCCTTAGTTTGAGTTTGCTGATGTTTCTTCATAATTAGATTTAGGTCATGCATTTTGGGCAGGAATTTCACAAAGAGTTACTGTGTCTCTTAGTGCATGATATTCTTTTTAAGATTTTTTTTAAGTTTATTTATTTTGAGATGGGGGAGGAGCAGAGAGAGAGAGAGAAGGGAGAGAGAGAGAGAGAGAGAGAGAGAGAGAGAGAGAGAAATCCCTAGCAGGCTCTGCAATGTCAGGGCAGAGCCCAATGTGGGGCTTGAACCCATGAACTGTGAGACCATGACCTGAGCTGAAGTTAAGAGTTGGATGCTTAACCAACTGAGTCACACTGGCGCTCCTCTCAGGGCATCATATTAGGAAGTACATGATATTGATTTTCTCCCTTACTAGTGATAGTAACTGATCATTTGTTAAGATACTATCTGCCAGGTTTCTCCCCTATAAAAGTCACTATTTTTCATTTCTAAAATTAATAAATGTCTCATGGGGAGATACTTTGAGACAATATAGATAGCCTTTTCCCAACACAATTTCACCTCCTAATTTTGTATCTGCTGACAATTTGTATCTGCTGACAAAAGGACAGACAATTTTGTCTAAAATAATTATGATGATGATTTTTGAATTTGATCATTCCTTCTATATCTATGAATTGCAATTCTGCCATTTGGATGAAATCCTACCGTCCCCCATTTATTTATTCATTTACTTGTATCAGTGTATACTCATAGATTCTTATTTTATTCTATGGGTAATAATCTCTTACCGCCATTATTTATTTTGTTGTTCATATTATTCCCAGTTTGGCCAGTGGTAGCCACTTCAAACTGCTTCTATATCTTTTTGACAAGTCCCTATTATTCCTTGAGCATTTTCTTAATTTCTAGCTCAAAAGATGTCCTGAAATAATCTTATACTCTCTCAGTTCCGGTCCTAGAATCATCTATCCCTTCAAAGAGTCATGGTTGCTGTTCCTGTAGAATGGCCTTTAAACAACAAGATCTGGGCTCTAGGTGTGCTCACTGTTACTGAGGTGTAGTGGATTCTCAGCAGAGAGCTAGTAAATGTATGTTTGTAGCTATACATCTATACTGACTATCATCGACCATTCATCTCTCTTCCTCTATCCAAATTGATTCTGTATATCTAAACATGTTGAAACCTTCGTTTCAAGTTGTGAAGATGGTCCTGACCTACAATCCTTCTAAATCTATGTTTCAGATGATCTAATATCCCTTTGTTAAAACTGCTCAACTTTAATTTCCAGTGTCTTTCTGACTTTTTATTCTGGAGGTTAACACCAGACGTCACAAATCTAGGATTAGGAGCATAGGAAAGTTAGGTAACATTCCAAAAGAACTATATATGAGAAATGATTGGAAGGTCTGCAGACAGAATTTGGATCTTTTCAGTCTTTTTTTGGTTTGCACTTATGTAATTTAGAGCATGTACTAGTATCACAATCGTATCGACCCTGAGGTTTGAGAATTACTAAGTCCCTGGAGGCATAGATAGCTGAGGGGTAGGTTTAGGATTACTGAACTCTGTCACAGACAGATCTGGCCTCAATTCCATATCCCAGAGAGCTCTGTGTCTTAGGTCAGAGGTCAGCAAATTATGACCATACCCATTCATTTATACATCGTCTAAGGCTGCTTTTCTGCTACAATGGTGACTTGAGTAGTTACTACAAACTGTAGAGCCTGTAGAGCCTAGCATATTTACCATATGACCCTTTACTGAAAAAAAGGTTGCCTATTCTTATATTAGATCATCCTGAGCCCTGATGTTGATAATCTTTTTGCCATATCTACATGTGTACACACACACACACACACACACACACACCCCACATACACACATACCATTGCAAGGCAATGCCATCAAGAGATATTTTATACATGAGTGCTAGCTGAGGGGAGAAAAAAATCTGCCAGTGGTTGACTCTGTATCACATCGATGCAATTGCATTGGCATGAAAGCCTCTTCTTAGATTTCAAAGTATACTACGCCCAGACAGGGCATCAGATTAGTCTGCCTGTCCATTCTGTGTGGCATGCAACCTCTTCAAAAATTGGACAAATAAATGAGACCCCCGGATTCGGCAGACTGTGTCAGTTCTGTATGACTTATCAGTTTGGCTTTGTGGTACTGTCAGAGGTGGACTAGTCCTATGTCTGCATTTCTCATTAATTATTTTGAGATCTGAAAAGAAAGGGAGACATTCTTTGGAAAGACTGCGAATACAATACCAAGTTCAAAGCCATGTGGAATGGTGTGATGTCTGCTGGTAATGCCAAATTACCGCATGGTTGATCCACTTGCCAAGGTCAATAAGACTGCTGGAGCAACCCAAATCCCCCTTTGTTCTACCCATAATCAGACATGTAGAGATACGGACACCGGCAATATGAATTCAAACCTGGGTTTGTCTTACTCACTTTGGCCTTCCTGCGAAGTCTCCTGATGTTGACTTGCTTTTTCTTTAACACCTTTTACTTTATGTTGAATTAAAAATGAGACTCTGCTTCTGAGCTTCCTCAACCACATGTTTGCCTCAGGGCCCTCTGAACATTTTCTCTTGCTATGAAATAGTCTTTCTAGAATCAAAACATTCTGTGTGAAAATACCTTCTTCTTTGTTTTCTGATGACTCAGGCTGCTACTTACTTTGTGCACCTATTCGGATGTATTATGTTTTTATGTCCACTCCTTTTACCTGCCATGAAGCACCATCGCTGGGCTGCCGGCTAAGCTTTTTGTCTTAGAGGTGGGAAGGAGGACACACACAAACATAGGCACCACCATTAACTCTTTGATTGCTTGAACGCAATGCCCTCCAGATCCACCTGAGGACTGCACTGAGAAAGTGACTAAATTTTAGTTTTAGTTACTTACAACGCAAGCCTTTTTAATCTATCCTCTGGTCATTCACCCAAATTGTGAGTTCTTTAGGTGGAAATTTTGGTTCCCCATAATATAAAATTATTATTCCTAGAGGACGGATGCTTTTAAGGAACTGGAAGTAAACATTGCAGGACTCTTGAGAGTAAGAATGCTACTTTTCTTAGGTAATAATAGAGGCAGCATTTCAAATGTCTTTTAGCACTTAGGGCTCTTGTTAACATCAGAGATATTGCAGTCTGCCCTTTCACACTTTGCCCACGAACCTCAATACAAGATGCACACCATTCAAATCACCTGCAAACGTCCTACAGTGCTGAGTAATACTTATACCTCACAGCCCTCCCATTCCCACTTGATAGACCTGATACCCTTGATAGTGTTCAATACTGAAGCCTTTTTAAAAAATGAAACATGTTCTTTTATTCCAGAGTTTTGGCATCTTTGACCCACTAAATCTAATCCAAAACTCTTTGGGACTGACATTTTTCAGGATTTAGAATATTTGAGAGTTTAGAGAGATGTATGTATACTGAATATTATAATACCCCCTGTGGGGGGATCTGGGACAACTTCCTGAAATAAGACATACCAATATTTCTACAGTAAATTATATAAATATTCCCAGTGGATAAACAAAAACTATAAATAGCTTCTTATCAATTTAAGTAGGGCTATGTTATTGCTACTAAAAGATTTTAGGTCAGTTCAAGTTCTGCCACCAAACACATTTTTAAAAATTTTGACTTGGGGTATTGCAACTATGGGATTGTTGACCTATAGGAGGTCAGCAAAATGTTTCTGTAAAGGGCCAGATAGTAAGAATTTTAGACTTTTCAGGTTATACTGTCTGTGTCTCCTCCCACACTCTGCTGTTTGGCCTTAGAAGATATACGTAAATGGGCGTGGCTGTATTCCAATAAAACTAGGTACAAAAACAGGCTGTGGACCAGATTTCACCTGTGGGTCAAAGTTTTCCAACCCCTGATCTATACAATAGTCACTGTGTTAAAATTCTATACCCTGGGTGTCAAATCCACTGACTACCTTGCCATAATTTCTTTGAATTAACATTTTGAGAATGGGACAACTCCTTTGAGAAGAAGTGACCTCTGCTGCTTGTCACACCATTGCCTTACCCCCTCTCAATCTCACAAGCCAAAAGTATATACAAGAACGGTATTTAGATCTAGGATAGTACTTAGTATCTCGATCTGAGTATGAACGAGAATATACTTGTCATTGACCTCATGGTTAATATTATGTGACATTATCATTTGAAAATAAGGAGTGGCTAGAATCTGGTGGTGTCATTGATTGTCACATTAATGATTTTAAGCGGGGGAAAGAAACTAGTTTTCCAGGCTTGACTTTAACTTCTGGTTAACTTCTTGCTCTGACATTAGATTCAGCATTTGTTCTGTTCATATCTTACTTGTTTTTCTTTGTGTTTATTTCATTAGAAATAAAAGTTTATAGTGGGACTAAAACAAATGAACAACTTGTCAACTGTTCATGGAAGTTTGTGTTTTTCTTCACACAATATGGAGCATAACTTTAATGGATCAAGTTTGAAGGGCTTCTTCTTCTTCCTCTTCTTCTTTTTTAATGTTTATTTAGTTTTGAGAGAGAGGGAGACAGAGAGTGAGAGAGTGTATGTGACAGCTGGGGAGGGGCAGAGATAGAGGGAGGGGCTGACTGAGAAGGGGACAGAGGATCCAAAGCAGGTTCCCTGCTATCAGCACAGAGCCTGATGTGGGGTTTGAACCCATGAAGTGTGAGATCATGACCTGAGCTGAATTCAGATGCTTAACTGACTGAGCCACCCCTGAAGGGCTTCTTTAAATGGGCTTGTTCTTTTAGTGGGTGTTGTCCAGTACTTGTGATCAAGAGTGACAATAGAGAACAGAGCAGTATCCTCTAAGGGTGGCCTTCCAGTGTGCTGAAAAATTATGGGCCCTCAGTAGATCATTCATTGAGTATTTGAATGAGATTGAGTTTAAGAGACATGACCGTACCTTCTGGAAGTTAGAAAAAAACAAAAAAACAAAAACAACTCTCAACAAACTCTGAGTCACGAAGACCTATTTCTTTAGCCTGGTTGTATGAAAGGGATGATTGGGGGCAACCTTGAGGACTAGCTAACATTTTTGCCAATTATCTGCTGAGCTGACTGAGTAGTGACCCATGCTAAGCGTGCAGCATATTTAGGCATTCTTTCCTCGCCTGTAGCATCTGCTCTCTTGATAACTTCCTGTCTCCATGTGGGAAGCTGCGTTCATGATTAGTTTTATGAGTATGTGGATCAGATTTTGTCATTGGAGGGGACATGATCCTTTTTCATTGTGGTTATAAACTTTCCAGACTTGGCCTTAATCGTTAAGGGTGTGTAGTTCTTTGAGAGTCTCTTGTGCACTTTCAAGAAATTTTTTCATAAAGTTTCTTATGTAGCTTCACACCTTGGTTTCCCTGCTAGATAATGGGCTCCCCGAGAGCAGGAACAGGACTTTTGTATGACTGTGATCTCAACATCTCCATTGGTACCTGACATACATAGACATTAGACTTCAGATTAAACAAACAAATATGCATTAATATGCAAACACATTGTAATGACAAAAAAAAAGTTAACCCAGTTCAGGGCAATGAGAAATAATATGGCATATCTACTGGAAACAGTAGTAGGAAAAAGAAGGGTAGATTTGAAGGACAAACCTTCTTGTTTTAAACAGGTTTGACTGGGCCACCTTTGAGGGCATCTACAAAAAGAAAAAGTGCCGATGGTAATAATTTCTGCTTAATTTCCTCTGGATTTAACCTGGTCACTAGCTGATTTGGTTGCGTTAAGAGACAACGAACTTTTATTATCTAGTTATCTTTAAGGACTATTCATGTAACAAATGAAGAAAAAAGAGTCACTTGAGCTTAGAAATCACACGCTAAGGTACGAAAAAGAAGCTGGGGTTTGGAGGACCAAGCACTAATAAAGTAAAGAAGACAGTTTCTAAACCGTGTTGAGAGAATTCTTAGTGGTTGAGAGAATATTGTCTATAAGATCCTACATGTATATATTGCAATCTATACGGCTTCCCTTCTAGTCTGAATGTGTCAGAGAGACGATCCCCCTTCTCCCTTCCATCCCATCTAGAGATGAGGGCACGCAGCAAGCAGACAGTGACATCTACCCAGCTGCCAGGGCGGCGCAGTGAATGAAGCGGCCCCTCACAGCACTCTGAATGGATTGCCAATTTTTATTATGTTTAAGGCAGGCAGTAATTTCAGTTTTCAATTCCACTAAGTAATAATAGTTATTAATTAGCAAATTAGGCCACTGGGTTCTAGAGGTGAGCTCACAGAATGATTAAAAATGAGAGAGAGAAAATTCACAGATAATGCTCAGGTTTCATAGAAGCCTGCCACGATTGAGAGTTTATGTTTGTACATCTCTTCAGAATGGATTGCTGCACTTAAGAGCAACTTACATTGCCTACAGTGCTGTCTGTTCAGTAATTGCAGCAAAGTGAGGTACTGCACCATACATTGTCATAAAGATGTCAAGAAATGAAGGGAGATGTTCGAGGGCTCAGCTTCTAATACTTACATTTTAAATCTGGGGGCATTAAATCCAGGGAGGAGAATTCCTGAGTATTTTCCCCCACACACCAACAAAGGGCTTAGACATCTCTTGAGTAAAAGCTCTGAAATCAACCCCAGGGAGGATTTCTGGACTCCAGGTAGGTCTAATTCATTTTAGAGGCTAATTTTGGGGGCTTTATATTTCACATATGATAGCTTTCATGGAGGTATGTGTACTCTGTCTAAAAGTACTTTTCATGGCTCTACCGAGATAATAACAAAATCCCTAAAATATCATTAAACTCCTTAAGGACTTGAAAGGCTAAAACTGAAGTTTATCTTGCAGGGTTCTAGATGGGCAAAAATTCAGGTAACGTATCTTCAGACTGTTGGAGTATATTCTTGATACTAAGAGAAATAGTTGAAAAGTGGAAACATCAATCAAACTCATTCTGAAGATACACAAATGTAGCAATTTGTTGGAGTTTAACATGATTTTATAAAACTGTACAGAGGCAAACAAAATCTAGGTATGAATACAGACTTTGCCTATAATGGCAAAGCGAACTAAATCATTAAGAAAGATCCCAGACTGCTCTTTTTCAGAAAAACAGCAAAACAAACAAACAAAGAGAAGAAAAATAGCATCTCCTTATTCCTCTATTAAAATTAGCTATTGCATGAATTTTATTTAAATGAAAAATTGGTCTATTTTAGTTTGCTTATGTAGAAATAAGAAATAGGCATTACTTGAGACTTTAAGACAAATTTCCCTATTCAGTTATTCTTTTCATCTGAATGCCCTCTCCTTGCCTTATCTTTATTTTTGCTGCCTCTGTAGAGATTCATCTTTCAGGGATTTTTCCTACCATTTTTTTCTTTCTTTCTACTACTTTTGGTCTTTTCTGAATACTTGCCCTTAGGGTCATCATGGGATAATAGAAAGAGTGGGTTTTAGTCTGACAGAAACTAAGTTAAGCCCTTGACTCCACTGTTCACCATTTATTTTGGCCTTGGGAAAATTGATCAACTTCTCTGAGCTTTGTTTCCTCATCTGTAATGCGTGGGATATGTAATACCTCACACGGTGGTTTTGAGTTTGCTATCGTGCAAAAAAAATACTTGTTCTTGGAGTGAAGAAAGGAGAGAACTTGGAACTGCTTAGTCAGCACATAGACAAGAGCTTTTGTACCAGTATTCGTGTTAGACTAGATAAGACATAATCATCTGAGAGGTAGATAGACTTAGTAGCTATCAGCACTAATACTGAGCATGTAACTGTGATAGCTAGCACTCAGTGGGTACTTAATACATATTGGCTTCTTTCTCACCTTCCCGACCCTATTCTTACCTCAGACCACACATGTGTACACAGATGCACAGACATACACTCACTTACAGGCATACCCATATGTTCATCCTTGCCTTAAGTGTAACCCGTGTCTTTAGGTGTGTGTGGATTTAGTGACCTCTTACCTATACTTACTATCCCTAGTTCCCACATAAAAGTGTAAATTTCCACATTAGAGGCTCTGGCCCTCTTCCATTATGTTCTTCTTAATATTAATGCATTAGGAAATCTCATTTGCCATGAGAATGAATGTTAGGTCTGTCCACTGAGTTTTGTAATTTGGAACTCTCATCTAATTTTGAGTCTACAATGTAAAGAGTATAACAGTCAATTTCCATTGGTGGAAGATAACCACAATTTTGGAGAGAAGGTATTGAAAGACACTGGAAAGGAGAGAAGAAAGGGTTGACAGTGTTAAACTGACACAAGATTTTCAAATAAGATTTGAAAGAAGATCAAGTTCATCAGCTTCTATCATAGTAAGTCAACCGAATCTTGTCCTTGAGTAATCAACCAAACAAACAAACAAACAAACAAAACTAGAATGATCTGTGAGGGAGACCAAGAGATTAGATCTAATATTTGAACATCAATCCATTGTTCATCATTTGACTAGGAAAAATAAATGTCTCTGTTTGTGTCTAAGGATATCACATGTAAGTCCCTAGGGATCTCACTCAAGACTGAGAGTTCAGCAAAGGAGCTGGCTAGATTAAAAATGCATTTCAAGGTTAAGATGCTCTCAAGGAGTTTCTACTTCAGTCATTGCTATCACTGAACTTTTCTGCCTTTAAGGGTTTGTAATATCTAAATTCAAATTATTCCATCTCTAAAGCTACTCAGTGATTTTTTTTTGACCACCAGCACAATGCAGTTTTCTTTTTCCTGTCACCTCATATCATCACCTATGACACAGGGTTGTACAGGGAGCACAAACCTGGAGCTTTCATTCAAGGTCACCTCAAGCCCTCCATAGTGAGACATTTTGAATAATTTGAAATTATTTTTACTAGATGTGTTTGTAGCTGTCAGACTCCAATCTACATGGTTCATAGAAGCTCAATTTATTTTCTATATTAATAGCTTATTGAGCAAACATACTATGCCAGGCTACATATATATGTAGCTTTTTTTCCCAGTGAACTCAGTGGTCTTGAATACCCAATGAAAAATGTTTCTATTATCTTTGCCTGTTTGCATTTCAAAAACTATAACAATGTATTGATTCTTGAGACAATTATTGGGGCTTATAGAACTTATCCTCCTGCTTGGTTATGACTTAGAATTAAAGGGTTCATTAGATGTCCCAAGGGGAGTTTTCATATTCCAGGACAGAAAAGGGATACCATGGGTTATGCAAATGGCTCTGTCAAATGTGATGTAAAGTACTGGGTGAAATTGACAATTTCAGTCAAATATCTGAAGGTGTGATCTACATGAGACTATCTTTAAAATATTCAGGAATCCTGATAAGCTGCATTTTCCAATTTTCTTTATATTTCATGGCTTATATTTGGTACTTGATTGTACATCAATTAAGCTATTGTACCAAGTAGAATTCGACTCCTCCGAGGCACAGGGGGCAAAACAAAGATATTTTGAGGAATTTACCATGTAACTGAGAAAATGAGCCTTGCATAGATGAAACAATTAGAAAATTGTTGAACCACACAGTGAGTGACTAATCAGTATTGGAAGGGATAGATCAGTGTGGAATGTTAATAGCAGGTGATGACTTTATGAAAGAGAAAAAAAATTTAACATAAGTGTTGGTATTTAGAGAGGAGAATGGGTTTGGGTAGTACTTCCAGTGCAGGAAAATAACATGAGAAGAGGCATAGAAATAAAAACAGACAGTGTGAACCCCCTTAATTAAGTTGGAAGTGAGAATTGAGAAATAGTGGGAATAATTTGGACAGACAAGAAGAAACTAATTTCTGGAAGTTCTTGTAAGTCAGCCAATGAGATCTGAGACTGATACAATAGGTATTAGGAAGCCTATGCAATACATTTTTAGGAGTGATGTGGCATATATAAAAGTGTTATTTCTTAGTATTACTCTGATAGCATATGCAATTGCATCAAGGTTCTCAGGTCTTTGGTTTTGAGTAAAGGATACGGCAACAAAGAGAAAACATGCATAAAATGATTGTGGAATTCCCAGTATTCTTTGGAGAATGTTGCAGAAGATGGGAATGGGAATGATACAATATTATTGGAATTAGGCAAATATCCTGAGAACCAAAAAATAGAAAATGTGCATTATGGAAAGTACATGTTAGTAATTTTCACATCCATTTCTTAGAAGTTTCAGAATTATTTTTTATTTTTTTATTTTTATTTTTTTTCAGAATTAATGTTTAAATGTTCACCCTGTAAATAATAAAAAAAAATACATGAGCATTGAATCCTTCATAGGTTCACTAAAAACAAGTGACAACAGATGTGAGATATTTTAATTTTTAATAGCATTACTATGCTACTATGTATTAATCTTATGTCCTAGGAAAGGGTCTGATATATGGTAGGTGCTCAATAAACAAATGTTGCATAGCTGCTTAAATATGTAAATCAGAGGAACAGATTTGTCTAAATCTAGATTGGTCAAAATCTCTGGCAATGTTCTATGGGGAAAAGACAAGTGTGTTGAAAATGATTTTATAGTTAGGTTGGTTCATTCCTTGTTGACTAGTCATAGTGTTTTGATTAACACGTTGATTTCAACTGGAAATACACTCAGTACCAATACACAGGCTGTGTTCTTGTCCCATCTCCCCAACACTTCTATTGAAAGTTTCCATGTTGCTAAAAAAATAAAACGCCTATTATATTTGAATGGGTGACAAGTTGCAAAGTTTGGCTATACATTTGTTGACAGGTTCAGAACAACAAAAAACCTAAATGGCCTCCAAGATAGTTAAATATACAACCTGAATTAAGGAATGTGATTGGGCCAGAACAGAGAGGGCAGATAGAGCTTTAGTGCAGCAAAGGAACAGCCCAGAAATTTGTCCCCCAGGTTGGGGACCTAATTAATTATGTAACAACTTTTCTCTTCCTGGTGGTGGAGGTGGAGGTGGGGAACCCAAAGTTGGCCTCTATTAATCTGGCCCTATGACTTGTTGCCAAAAGGTCCATTTTAGTCCCTGTCCATCTATTAAGTGGAGTTGCTCTCCATTTAGAGTTAATTGCTATATAAACAATTGAAGTTCCCCCAATGGGAAGATTAATAGAAGGAAGCTCTAGCAGAACCCCTTTCCATTAACCATAAGAAGGCAAAAGGTATGAATTGATTAAATATAAATAAGAACCTGGAGTATTGGCTCCAGCCACTCCTTTCCTGTCCTTCTGTGGACAAGTGGTAGTTCTAGGCTACCATTTAGTAGGGGACTGTTCCATCATGGTGCTCCAAGGAAACCTGTCTTTTTCTGATAGGATAGCACTGGGTCATCCTCAGACCTCTTCTTCCTTATTGACAGCCCATAGTTACATTACGAGGCAGATAGTTTATTCAAATACTCTTAATTGCCCATAGTAACTGACCGTGTCATTCTTGGGATCTTTCCTCTATAACATATTCTTTTTCTGATCCCCTTGTAGATGTTCTGAGTCACCTACTATTATGACTGGTCTCTACCTGTCCTTGAGAAACATCTCAGACCTCTACTCAGAAACTCATTCCCTTAGACCAAGTCTACCCAGTTTCTCTCTCTCTTTCTCTCTCTCTTTCAGGGTTTTATGGGATAAATAGTTATCTAATCTAAAGGAAATTAATGAAATATCCACCACTCCCCTAACCACACACACACACACACACACACACACACACACACCTACTCCAGCATTCTCTGCTTTAGGAGAACAATGATGCACTTCTGTGTGGCAAAATTCTACATAGTCTTAAAGGGAGCACCTTGATAAACTATGCAGTGAAGGTGGGGGTTTGAGGTGACAACATCTCAAACAAATGTGGCACGTGGTGTGCTCTCAGTAAATATTTGTCAAATAAATGAGTTATGATTACCATTCTATTCAGTCCCTCTACTGGTATGAGCTACGACTAATGTCCTCACTGATTTTCCCAACAATCATGAACACCAAGATAAGTCATCATGTTTTTTTGCAGAAAGTTGTCTCATAAAAGAGCAGGATTTTTATCTTACCCATTTTGAAACAATAATCAAGAAATAATTTTTCTAAAATCTTGTGACGATTTTGGGAGCTGAATTTAAATTTCAAATTCCATACCACATTCAGAAGGGATAGCCTCCTCTTTTTGCCCCTAATGGAAAGGATGCTGAGGTTTCCAGTCTATTCTGCCAGTCCAATAATAGAAACCATTTATAATGCTCTGTTATGTTCCAGTTACTTCATAAGGTGCTTTACATATGTTATTGATTTAATCTTCAAAAGGGGCGCCTGGATGGCTCAGTTGGTTAAGTGTCTGACTTCAGCTCAGGTCAAGATCTCACATTTCATGGGTTCAAGCCCCGGTTCAGGCTCTGTACTGACAGATCAGAGCCTGGAGCCTGCTTCAGATTCTCTCTCTCTCTCTCTCTCTCTCTCTGCCCCTCCCCTGCTTGCATTCTGTCTCTCTCTCTCTCAAAATAATAAATAAAAATGAAAAAAAATAAAAATAACAAAATCCTCAAAACAACCCAGTTAGGTAGCTATTGTCCTCATTTTAAAGATTAAGAAATATACTTGTAAATGCTGTGCCTGAGATCACAAAACAAGGTATGCAACAAATCAGGGGTTACACCAAGTGGTCTGACATTTTGGTCTTCCTGGGAGCACTGTGGAGCAAATCTGGGGTGGCTGGATTCAGTCCTGGCTTTGCCACTTATTATCTGTTAATTTTGTCAACCTGTGGAACTCCAATGTACCTCAATTTTATCATGAGTAAAATATGGAAAGTAATACATTTATTCACAGGGTTAACCTAGGATTCAATTACTTAGTTCATGTAAAATATTTAGAATAAAGCTTGGAACAGAGCAAGCATGTAATATATCTTAAAGGTTATCATTTGAATTTGTGTAGAACTAGTGCTCAACTTTTTTGTAATTTAACAATTAATAGTTTAATAATCCTTTGTTTTATTTCATGGTGTGATATCAGAAATTAGATGACCTCATGAAGGGGTCACTTAATAAACTGTAAACTCTTTAAGGACCGAATGTTTCATGTGTTTTAAAAAACTGGAGGATCACCCAACGAATATTAGACACACAATTAACACTTATGAATAACGATGAAAAATCCAACCTACTACTCTTCCCAAACACATTTTTACATTTGTCTGGAATTTTATAGTTTACAACGTGATTCACAGACTTAAAAAGGAAAACCTCCACATAACCTTTGCAAAGTATGTCCCTTTATCCTACATATCACAACTCAGAAAGCCAAGCTTCAGGATGGCCATCAGATGAAACAAATCAAGATTTGCTTCTCTCACATAACAAGGACTGAAAAACGATGTGGTGACTGGCATGGTTTTACCAGCTTGATGAGGTTAGGTTTGTCTCTGGTGTCATTTTTTTTTTTTTTTTTGAATTTTCCTCTGTGGTCATAACAGAGCCACCCCATTTAAGGCCATGAAAAGAGGAAAGTTTCGCCCGATTGCTCATTGTCGTTTTATATGAAGGAAGAAACGCTTCTCTAGGGGTTTCCTAATGCCCCAGAAAACTTTCTTTACGTGATATGGGTCACAAGTTCGTTGTATGGAAGCCCTTCATTGCAGGGAAGACTTGGGAAGGATAATGGCTTGGCTTCCTCACCTACAGAGTGAGTAGTAGCAAGAGCAAGGTGGTGGCAATAGCTTCAAGCTTCTCGATAGTGTCCGCCAAAAATCACTTTTAATACTATTACTATTCCTGCTATCCCTACTACTGCTACTAGACATTTGCCCTAACAAATACAGTGTACTCATTTGTTGTTCCTCTAGTTCATCAGGAAATGAGAAATGAGAAGATTCTTTCTAGCATTGATGAAGAAAAGTCCGTATTTGAAGGTGAAGATGAGCATCTTTAATCCCACGGCGGCCTTTTGACAGAAGACATTGATGGCTAGCATCGGGGCCTTTAAAAACCCTCAACTCTTAAGTTTGTATTCAGTCAGGAGCCCAGAGTTGTAGCATGTGTGTCTATGAACTCCTGGTTATGTGATCACTGGAAATACCCACACTTTGAAATAAAAAGCTCAGATGAAGCTATGACAATGTCTGAAAGATTTGGTTTGGCTTACATGGGGCTTGAATGGTGCCGAAGCAGGAGAAGGACAGAATAAATTCAAACCAAGTTGGAGCATTCCCAGTTACATATCTTTCATGCGAAAGTGGCTTCCTGGGAAGTGAATAGAGACAGCCCCTGGGGCCTTTCTCACCAAATATGAACACCCTTCCAACACCAATTCTGGAGGCAGGGCCCAACAAGTACAAAGGAGGGGAAACTAATTGAAATCTTTCTGAATTTCACAAACACAACAACATTACCCAGAAGGATTAAGTGAATATAGGCTGGCATTTATCCAAAGGATGGACTTCAAGTCACTCTTGCCTTATCCATCAGCTATTTCCTCTCACAAACCCTGCTTGTTCCTCCCCATATCTGCAGGGAGATGATTATATGAATGTGGTCTGTTTGGAGAAGTGAATTGAGCCCATGACACTGGAAAAGTCAGGAAGCTGGAAGCGGGGAGTGTGATGGAACTGAATCAACTCTGGCTTCATATCCAAGCTGGTGGGAGCAGGTAGCTTAGATCATTTTGAACCTAATGTCCTCTGGGAATTCTGTAGCCACTCTCCTGATTGTGCCCTAACCCAACAGTAGTTTGGAAAGCCAAGACTGGATTTTGGAAATGGGCAAGTAAAGAGAACTTTTCTAGTTATTGACTGTTTGGGAATGGAAGAAGTGGAGAAAACACATAGAATCACCTTATTTTTGCAAAGTTTGAAGGCCGCTGGCAGTGTGTTTGCCTCACAGCTATGGTGCTAGCAGACCCAGCTGAGCTAGACCCACTGTGCTGTGTCTTTAGTATACATCTGAAAGTATTTGCAAATACTTGGCACTTGGGAAAATGATTTTGAGCCAAGTACATTTTCTCAATATAAATTGAGAGAAAGAGAGACAGAACAGACAGATAGACAAAGGGAGAGAGACACAAAGCTGCTTATTCAGATGAAGGGGAACTTCATCTGATCTGCTTCATTTATACTTAGCTCATCGAAATGAGTTAGTGTTGGGCTCTTTACTGTGCAAAATGCAGTCAGCTTCCATGGACATTCCTTTTCCTAGAGAATGGGCCAGCTGTGACAGGATGATGTTTTAGGATATTGGTCCCAGAGCTAAGATTCACAAAGTTTGGCTGAAGGCGAAACCTATTCTCCTCTGCTCATTATCAAACAGTTACACTGCATGCAGTTGGCCATTTAGCTGCCTCCTAACACCTTGCATTGCCATCTTATAAATGCTGCTGCTTTGTTGAAACACCTGCAGCGTTTCTTGGCTTATTAGCACCATTTGATCACACACCAGGAGTAAGGGAGGCTCATTTGCCTCTTGGCAAAACAGGTGAGGATGAATTGAGCACTGGATCACTCCTTCCTTTAGCATGGCAATCCTGTTGGCGAGGGAGCTTCCCTGCCATCAGCAGAAAGAAGTGGGGATCAGCAGCTTGAAGCAAGAAGAAGTCGACCACATGGCTACACAGCCAATTACTAGTAGATTAGATACTAGCTTCCCTAGTAGTTCTCTTTACCTTGTCGAGGCTACCCTTAGACATTGTTCTTCTTTCCTCTTGAGTTTCTCCCCTCAGAATAATATTCATTCTGGAACAATTTAATTCTAAGTCAGAGGTGGTTTTCGGATTTAGGCAAGAGGTAGAGGGAAGAAAATACAATATTGGAAATAAGCGTGATATTTGTGTCCTGAAGAGACATTGCATAGAGCAGTGGTTGTTGAACATTTTGGTCTCAGGACCCCTTCACACTCTAAAAAAGTTACTGAAGATCTCATAGAACTGTTGTGTGATATGTGATACACACATAAAATACAGAAATTTGAGCATATATTGTTGCAAAACAAGATCACGGAGGTTGTAAACTTTTTGTTGTGTTTCCAAAAAAGAAAGATTTCCAAAGACAATTAATTTTTGGATTTCAAAATATTGATACACTAGATAATATTAGGGTTCAAAAATGCTATAGCTAGTATACACAAAGATAGCTGGTGAAAGTACAGTAGAAGTAATGAGAAAAAACTGTTCATCTCTGAAAACACACCTTTAAAAACACTATTTCTCATCTGCCCTTTGCCCTCACACATGCATAGTCTTTCTCATAGTAAACATCCTCCACCAGAGTGGTAGACGTGTTATAATTAACGTATCTGCACCGCCACATCAAAATTACCAAAGTCCACAGTTGATATTAAGGTGCAGTCTTGGTGCTGTTCATTCTATG
The DNA here is from genome assembly GCF_018350215.1 of Panthera leo. Lineage (NCBI taxonomy): Eukaryota > Metazoa > Chordata > Mammalia > Carnivora > Felidae > Panthera > Panthera leo. Next base: position 77,213,557 of record NC_056681.1, read on the forward strand.
GGTTTGGGCAAATGTATAATGAAGATCCTCAAGCTCTACCTCTTTAGGCCCCCTCTCCACCCCCAGCCCTTGGCAAACACTAATCTTTTTACTGTATCCATAATTTTGCTTTTTCCAGAATGTCGTATTGCTGGACTCATACAGAATAGAGCTTTTTCAGATTGGCTTTTTTCTCTTAATAATATGCATTTAAGTTTCTTCCTTGCTTTTTCATGGCTTGATAGCTCATTTCTTTCTACTGATGAATAATATCCCGTTGTCTGGCTATACCACAATTTATTTATCTATTCACCTACTAAAGGACATCTTAGTTACTTCTAAATTTTGGCACTTATGAATAAAGCTGCCATAAATATCCATGTATCCCTATTTGTCTCAATACCCATAACACCTTTTTGTGTGCACATAAGTTTTCAATTCCTTTGAGTAATACCAAGGAGTACAATTGCTGGATCATAATGTTTAGTTTTGCAAAAATGACCAAACTGTTTTCCAAAGTGATGGTACATTTTGCATTCTCACCAGCAGCAAATGAGAGTTCCCATTGCTCCTTACTCTTTCCAAAATTTGGTGTTTCTCTGTGTTCTAGACTTTGGTCTTTCTAATGCTAAATCATGGTATCTCATCTTTGTTTTAATTTGCATTTCCCTGATGGTGAATTATGCAGAAAATATTTTCATATCCTTATTTTCTGTCTGTATATTTTCTTTGGTGAGGTGCCTGTGAAGGTCTTTGGCCCATTTTCTAATTGGATTGTTGTAGAGTTTTAAGAGTTTTTGTATATTTTGGATAACAGTTCTTTATCACATGTATCTTTTGCAAATATTTTCTCTCAGTCTGTGGCTTTTCTTCTCATTCTCTTTACATGGTCTTTTGTAGAGCAAAAGTTGTCAAATTTAATGAAGTCCATTTATTTTTTTTTAATGGACGTGCCTTTGGTGTAGCTAAAAAGTCATTAGCCATACCTAAGGTTATTAAGTGTTTCTCCAATTTTATCTTCTGGAAATTTTATAGTTTAGCATTTTACATTTAGTTTTGTGATCCATGTAGAGTTAATTTTTATAAAGGATGCAAAATCTGTCTAGGTTCTTATTTTTTTTTAATGTGGACGTCTAGTTGTTCCAGCACCATGTGTTGGAAAGACTATTTTCTTTTATTGACTACACTCCTTTAGCAAAGATCAGTTGACTATATTTATGTGGGTCTATATTGGGGCTCACTATTCTATTCCATTAATCTACTTGTATATTCTTTTCCCAATGTCTTGATTACTTTAGCTTTATAGTAATTCTTCAAATCAAATAGTGTCTGTCCTCCAACTTTGTTCTCCTTCAAGACTGTGCTAGCTACTCTGGTTCTTTTGACTTCCATATAAACTTTAGAATCAGTTTGTCTACATCCACAAAATACCTTTCTGGGATTTTAATGGGATTTTACAGAATCTGTAGATCATGAGGGGAAGAAGTGATAACTTGAAAATATTGAGTCTTCCTATCCATGAACATGGAATATCTCTCTACTAAAATTCACATAGTTATTCCTTGAAACTACTACCTTAAGTAATCCTGGAATATATGGGCACATATTCTATTAATCATCAGAGTGATGGCATCATCATCATTCTTTATGTGGCTTATGGAAACTTCCACCACATACTCATCAAAGAGAGTGAGAAGTTAAAAAAAAAAACATTCTAGTATACTTGTATAAGTACACTTGTATACTTTTAGTATACTTGTAAAAATAGTTTTAATCTCACAAGACTCTACACGGGCCTTTGAAACCTTCCAAACTGATCATCTGTTGAGCATTGTTGGGCTACAAGACCAATGCCCTGAGTTTGAAGCTGACATGTACTGCTAACTAGAAAAGGGGCTGTTAAGAAGTTAGTTAACCGCTCCATTTCATTATCTGTAAAATCTGATAATGAACATTAGAAGGTGAATGTTGATTTTGTCTTACTGTGGAAAACTAACTGAAATTGCTCTCCCCTCCCCTTCTGTTTGTTGTATTGAAAAGATTCTAGCATGTGGGAGGCAATGGTCACCTGCTTCCCATCACTCCAACCACTTTAAAGGAATTCTGGGTAACTAATTGTCATTACCCTCTGGTAAAAGTGGACCAGTTTTCCTCCTGTTGGTATCGTGGCACAAATTATATTACAAGATTTATTTAAAAAGAAAAGAAAAGAAAAAGAAACAAGCTTTTTTGTCTGTGAGGATAATGGTGATAAAATGGTAGCACACTGAGGGCTGCTTGGGAGTCATCAGGTCTTAGAAAAGCAGTTAGGGACCCTGCCTTGGTTGCTACAGGCAAGTGATCTTTTTATTGTTTCCAATTTACTTTAATATACTTCTATATATAGATTTAGAAAAAGTGTGGGGGAGGCTGTGTGTACCAGATGAGTTTGGGATATCTTATGTAAAAAAGAAAGGAAGTGCATATAAAGAATGATGAGTACATCTTGGGTGCCTGGGTGGTTCAGCCGGTTAAGCATCTGACTCTTGATTTTGGCTCAGGTCATGATACCACAGTTTGTGAGATCAAGTCCTGCATCAGGGTTTGCACTGACAGCATGGAGCCTGCTTGGGATTCTCTCTCTTTGTCCCTCCCCTACTTGCTCATTCTCTGTCTCTCAAAATAAATAAACATTAAAAAAAAAAAAGAATAATGATGAAGACACGTTAAAAGAACACAAGAGCTAGTTTGAAGGGGACCTCCCCTGGCCAACTGGGACAATTTGAACATCAAGATAAATAAGGACAGAAAGATATTATAACTTATTGAATACCATAATAATTATTAAGTTCATGGTATGGATATATGTAGAAGAAGGGGAAGCTCTCCCTTGCAGTAGAAGCCCAACTAGCAACAATTTAAAGAATGATGGAATTAGGAATCATAATTGGTTAATGTTAATTTCCTGATTTTGATTATTTTACAGTGGCTATGCATACAATGTCTTATTTTTAGAAAACATACTATGTAGCATTTCAGGGAATGGGGAGTGAGAGAGAGAAAGAGAGAATGAAACAGAAAGAGAGAGAAAGGAGAAAGAATGCAACTCTCTGAAGGGCTTGGGGAACTCGAACTTTTTGCATTATGCTTGTAACTTTTCTCTATAAGTTGGAAATGATGTCAATTTTTTAAGAACTAAAGTAAACTATAGTTTACTTCATCATAAGCTATAGCATAATATAAATTTGACAATTTTACTCTATGCCATAAGGACCATTGATTAACAGCTAAATACCAAAATCAGATGCTGAGTTAGCATTTGGAGTATTCAAATAAGAAAATCATACCTAGAAATGGCTACACATCAGTAATTTTGACCAGCCCAGAGGTACAGTTAATCAGCATAATACATGTTAACAAAGTTTACCATAATTAATATAAGAAGTGGTCAAGATATATGGATTGGCTAGAAATACCCTAGAGTAGTTTCACCCTCTCATAAACAGAGTGTAAGAATCTAGCCAGCTCTAAGGCCTTCACTCATTTCACTTTAAGGGGACTCTAAACTTAGGAGTCCAAACAAGTCCATACAACTGCCTCTCACTGCAGGTTTTTTGTTGCTTGCCTCTAACTAGAAATTTAGCCAAATCCTGTCAACCAATAGATGTCTCATCTACATCTGGTGACCCTTTCAGCCAACAACTTAAAGAAATCCATAATCTTTGAGCTTATAACATACATTGAATAACTGTTCTTATGCCCATTTGCTGAGGAATATTTATTTGGTTTGAGGTTGGCTTTCAGTAAAACACACCATCTGTATTATACCACCCTAGGAGAAGGAGTTTTCTAAGGCTTCCATAACAAAATACCACAGATTGGGTGGTTTAAATAGCAAAAATTAACTTTCTCATAGTTCTGGAGGCTCTAAGTCCAACATTAAGGTGCTAGCATGATTGTTTCCTTCTGAGGCCTTTCTCTTTCGCTTGCAAAGGGCCACCTTCTTGATACGTCCTCACATAGTCTTTCCTCTGTGCATCCATGGTGTCTCTTTTTGTTTTTTATAGAGACACCAGTCACCCTAGACAAGGGCCTCAACCTAATGGGCTCATTTTAACTTAGTCATATCTTCAAAGACTTTGTTTCTAAATATGATCACAATCTGAGGCACTGAGGTTGGGACTTCAACCTATGAATTTGAGAGCAGTAAGAGACACAACCTAACCTGTAACACATGCTTAGAACCCAAACATTCCTTTAACTGTTAGAGGCTCCACATATGTATCAGAAGACCCTAATAATTGTGAATAAACAAATGGGCTTAGGTCAGTTCTAGCATCCCTTTACCCAAGGCATGAGACAGTAGATTCTCCAGTAAGAGCCACTGAGGCCCCAAACTTTCCAAGCTAGTGCACAGTAGGCATAGGACTCAGATACTAACCCAAACTCTCCTGAGTCATTTCCAAATACACTGGGTATACAAACTGCAAATGTTGCAAAATACCAATAAGTGCACTGGGTAATAGAAATAGAAATTCATGGAGTGCCTGGGTGGCTCAGTCGGTTAAGCATCTGACTTCAGCTCGGTCATGATCTCGCAGTTTGCGAGTCAGTCCCCACGTCAGGCTCTGTGCTGACAGCTCAGAGCCTGAAGCCTGCTTTGGATTTTGTCTCACTCTCTCTCTCTCTGTTCCTCCCCGCTTGCACTCTGTCTCTGTCTTTCTCTCTCAAAAGTAAATAAACATTAAAAAAAGTTAAACAAGAAATTGATGAAAACTTTCTTAAAATATGTGTGTAGGAACTAGGGAATATATTTGCTCCCACTCCAGACTTCCAAGCTGGGAAAATGCTTAATGAGCACTGTCATTACAAACACTGGCTTTATGGAATTCCTGTGATGATTAACATCCCTGGTACACAGCTGATGAATCATTGACACTCCATAAATGCTAATATTATATAGGAAAGCTATTTAGCCCTCATTCTTTATGACTAAAACTTATCAGATCATCCTGTGGTCTTCCTAAAAGTGACTTACCATTTATAGAACTGATGGTGAAATTTAGTTTAACAATAGGTGCAATCAATATTGATGCATACATTTGGAATAGTCAGGAGGTTTTTGAATGTAAAGTTCTTGATATCTCAAAATGAACAAGCTGATGAGTTTCCTGGTTATGTTTAAAGATGTGTGATAATTCTGTGAAGACTGAATGTCATGGATGTAAGCAACCAGTAACTAAGGTGAGATATTAGAAAATGCTTCTCAGTCATGCTTAATAATGTCACTTTTGAGAGAAAATTTTTAGATAATACTTTTGCAATTTGGTTATTAGTTAGACACCCACAGGGATAATATTTACTGAGATGTATGTAATATACAATACTAACATATAGACATTTATGCATATATTCTGATAGAAAAAGTTCACTTGCTCGTAAAATATACATCAAATGTATAGGAGGCTCTTTTCCATGGCTCTCAAAGAAAAAGGCAGATTCCTTAACCTAACATCATTCATTTTCATCATTCCTTATTAATTCATGGCTGAGAGATCCTGGCTTTCAACTTTCAGTGATGGACATGTTCAATCTCAGCTTCAAGATACTTTAAATTTCTTTGTTTTGTTTTGCTTTTTGGCAAAAGTGACTCTAGTTAGATTTGGTGGGTGATGGCCTCCCATCCCCACTCCAGCCTTTACTGCTATTTTCTTTTGAGATGCAGAAGAAAAGTACATCACAAATATTTCTCTTCAAGACATCATGGTTGATGGTGCTGCTTCCTTTCTAGGGGCTAGCCAGAACCATTTTTGTCTACCAACACAGCGACTTTTAAGCTTCCTGTCCTGTGGCACTCACTCCACAAGCTTCAGGTGTTCAGGCTTAGTCACTGAGACCTGTGGTTGACACGGAGATGGAGACGAGCTGCCCAGGCGAGCCTTCAAGGAGGGATTTACTGACCTAGTGTAGGGAATGCAGTGAGCAGACTAGTGTCCTGAGCAGGCTGCCTCCTTCTGTGGGCTCCTTTGGGGTCTGTCAGCTCACAAGACCGTCTCCCTGGACATGCTGCCCCTCTGGTGACAGCCTACGTTCGTGACTGAGTGAGGTGACAGGATCCAGGCCTGGCAATTTTGGCCCAAAGTGGGGGCCCTGAAAGGCAAGTTTCTCTCCAGAGCCCCCTCCTGGGGGACTACAAATTTGTTGGGCCGCAAAGCAGTTAGACTTCTTTCTCTGCCCAGTCCTGCTTCTGTTCTGTTCTTTTCACAGGTCTGAAGACCTAAAAACATCTTACACCAATCTTCCATTCAGGATCTGTTTCTAGAGAACCTCACCAGTGGCAGCTTCTCTGTCTTTAAAAAAATTTTTTTTAACATTTATTTTTAAGAGACAGAGCACGAGCAGGGTGGGGGGGGGGGGCAGAGAGACACACACACACACACAGAATCTGAAGCAGGCTCCAGGCTGTGAGCAGTCAGCACAGAGTCTGACGTGGGGCTTGAACCCACGAACCGTGCGATCACCTGAGCCGAAGTCAGATGCTTAACTGACTGAGCTACCCAGGTGCCCCTGGCAGCTTCTCTTTCCTTCTGATCATCTTTTGTCTTACTTGTCTTGCCTTCCCACATTTCCTGAAGCAGTGTAAAGAGAATATCTAGTAACAGCCATCAAGTTAGTATCTAATTTGTGTAGAATTTTTTAAATGTACATGACTTTCACATGTAACTTTCTTTTTCATATTTATTCCATCAACAGACACAGAGGGGTGAGAGATATTTTCTGTTGGCAAAAAGCCAACACTCAACAGTCAGGCCAGTGCCACCTGACTCAAGGGCATTGGGGACATTTTATAGATTCTGAGGGGTTTTACCCAAAACGCCAAAGGGCAAGTTGTAAGCTAGAGTCCGCTCTGTTTCTGAACTGTGGTCAAGGAAGAACAGAATACTGAAAAGATTGTAAGGGAAGACAGAAGGAAGGTTGAGGGAAATGTACACATCATTTTTTCCCCCGCTTTCCCAGGAGAAAAGTCACAGTGAAATTCAAGCATCAGGAGACTGGTATATGACAACAAAATGGCCTCTGAAGAAAAACACTAAAATATTTATTTATCAAAGGAAATATTTTTTCCCGTAGATATTCTTTCCTACATTGGTCATCACAGCCAGACACCTGTCTCTAATTTTCAAAGCCTTGCTATCATTCAGTATTACCATGTGGGTTAATCTCCATGCATGTGGGCTGAATCTGTGTTTTAAGAGGCCAGGACCATCTGATATATATGAGAAAGTGACATGCGTTTTATACGAGGCTTAAATTCCTATGAAGGAATGGCTGGCTTTGTCCTTGATCTGCTCACCGAACTCTTTTTAATATTAATGTGCTATTTAAAAATGCATCATTTACCTCCAAAGTAGCTCGGTGGGCGGTATTAGAGCCCACGGGCAAGCTATGAGGCTGGGAGTGAAGCAGCTGATTGCTGTTTATCACACACTACCGCTGGCTCCCAAGGGTCAAAACTTCAAGTGCAAGTTGGCAGAGAAGAGGGGTTTCCATCTATTCCCTGGTGTTGAAACTCTTAAGATTAGTGTGACCTACGCCACCTAATTCTTGGCAAGATACTAATATGATAATACTTATTTTTTTAAGGTCAAAACTTCGGATTTCCTTCATTAGCGCCATCACCTGCATCTCCAATTAGACTGCACCTTCGTGGCTTCTTTTCAAACCATCGTAACTGTGTTTTGTAGCAGGCTCGAAGTACTCTTTTTGTTTCTACAGAGGCAACACACTGAAAGACACATTTCCAGTCGAATTTATGGACTGCTTCTATTCCCACCTTCATCCTGTGCTGCTAAAAAATATAGGATTAGACTAGAGCCAGACAGATGCTATAACTACTGTTGGAAAGAAATATAGATTTTAGTTGGGAAGCTATAGACACCAAGATAGAACCATGAAAATGTGAGCTGAGTGGTTGAGCTTTAACTCAGCAGAAATACTTGTTCTATTTAGTGTTTGTTATTCTCAAATGGTAAATCTTAGAGAAAACAGTGCTAGAGAAAGTGAAACCAGAGGTTTATTATGAAAATGAGCACAGAACTGAAGACATGTTACGAGTCCCATATAATTGCCTGACGGGGGCATAGCTAATCCAGTACAGCATCAGGCTAAGGCTAGCAACTGGATTCTGCACAATTTGATCTGTTATCTTCCCCCGAATATTCTCGTACTGTTTTGTTTGGGGGGTATTTCCATCTCCCTCTGACATAAACAGTGCCCAGAAATCTTGTTGTTTTATCGAGTAGGGAGAAAGAAAAAACATTTTGTTTAGCATAGTGCACAGTTATTCTTCCCTGTGTTTGTAGACTAAGACATTTTCTTCAAAAAGTAGGAAGATGGCTCAGCCTACATCAGAGCAGGGCTGTTCGTTCATTCACGCATTCATTTATTCATGGATAAAGCATTTATTAAGCCTGCACTACAGGGGCTGAGGTTATAAAATGACATTCAGACTGAGTTCCTTAACCTGCCCCACTGCTTGTGTAAAAGCTCCAGTGGCTCACAACTGCATGTTATTTACCCTTCCCTGAACCCAAGACTTTTCCATGTGACCTTGGAGTTGCCTCTCCCTCTCACTGGGCCCAGCCATGTGGCTTGTTTGGCTGAAGTGATAATCACAAATATGAGCAGTCAGAGGCTTGAGAAAGCTTACATACTTGGACTTGCTCATTCTTTTTTTTTTTTTAACTTTATTGAGGAATAATTGACAAATATAATTGTATATCTTTAAAGTGGACAATATAGGGCCACCTGGGTGGCTCAGTTGGCTAAGCATCTGACTTCGGCTCAGGTCACGAGTTCGAGCCCTGCGTTGGGCTCTGCACTGACAGCTCAGAGCCTGGAGCTTCAGATTCTGTGTCTCCCTCTCCCTCTCCCCCTCCCCCACTCATTCTCTGTCTCTGTCTCTCAAAAAATAAATAAACATTAAAAAATTGAAAAAAAATAAAGTGAACAATGTAACGATTTGGTATCTATATTTATGGAATGATTACTAATATCACGATATTTAATACCATATTATTAACTGCAGTCACTGTGCTGTACGTTATGTCCTGAGAACTTCTCATAACTTAACAGCATCTTACCTACATGGGTCACATATATCATATGCTGCCACATACAGTCTGGTTGTTTTTTGGGCCAATGTGGCCATTGGTGAGCACTGATAGTGCTCAGTGACTGAATTTCCAAGGGAGTGTCCTCACATAGGACCTTTTTTCCTAACCATGGGATTTTGAAGCTTACCCTGCCCTGTCTGCTTCTCTTCACATCTGGCTCATGGCCTCAGGCAGACCTCACCCAAAGGTTTTCAGGGGTCCCTGCTTTTCACTGTGTAGAGCTATCCTCTTAGGCTAACTGAGTGGAATCAAGTGCATATGATTTGACTTGGCATGACCCTTTTCAACTAATTTAGATATTATTTAGAAAGGTTAATAGTGTGAAGAATATTAATTATAAGGAATATTAATTAATATTGATTAAAGGTTGTATATGTGATCATGTCTATGATCACTGGGCATCAGACTCTTGATCCAGAAAGGAACCTAATGTGTGACATTGAAAGCCGAAAGTTGTTTCAAATATCCTATAGCAACAGTGCCTGTCCAGGGAATAAGACTAACCATACATTTCCAATGGCCTGCATATGGAATCAGAGAATTTTATTTTATTTTATTTTATTTTCAATATATGAAGTTTATTGTCAAATTTGTTTCCATACAACACCCAGTGCTCATCCCAAAAGGTGCCCTCCTCAATACCCATCCCCCACCCTCCCCTCCCTCCCACCCCCCATCAACCCCTCAGTTTGTTCTCAGTTTTTAAGAGTCTCTTATGCTTTGGCTGGAATCAGAGAATTTTAGATCTCTGAAGGTGTTGAAAACTATCCCCAAATCTGTGGTTGGTTTTAACAGGTGATAAAAATTGAAAAAATTTTGGGGCGCCTGGGTGGCTCGGGTCGGTTGGGCGTCCGACTTCAGCTCAGGTCACGATCTCGCGGTCCGTGAGTTCGAGCCCCGCGTCAGGCTCTGGGCTGACGGCTCAGAGCCTGGAGCCTGCTTCTAATTCTGTGTCTCCCTCTCTGTCTGCCCCTCCCCCGTTCATGCTCTGTCTCTCTCTGTCTCAAAAATAAAAAAACGTAAAAAAAAAAAATTTGATGTCAAATTGGCAAATTTGAGACTATTATTTAATATTGTAATTAAATTAAAAAAATTCATTTCCTGTTAAAGACTTAAAGATGTATTATGCCAACCAATTTCTCACCTATGCGATATTTGTGATATTTTAATCCTTGGCTATTTAAAAACTTTTCTTGATAATCCCTTTGTCACTTTCAGGGCTTTAATAGCTACACTCAGGAAGCAAAGTAGAAAAAAATGAAAGCCCAGGAGTTTCAGAAAAATCCAGGTTCTCATTCTGCCTTAGCCACTTATGAAGTATGGGCTACTATCGGCCTAGTCGCTTCACTTCTCTGAGCCTTGGTTGTCTCTGATGCCTAGCTCAGAGGTGAGAAATAAATATACAAGGAGCTTAGTACAGTGTCTGGTGAATAGTAAACACTCAAAATTTGACAGCTATTTTACCTCTCCACTCCCTGCCTAATCTTTAGTAATATTGTGTCCAAGGTGGGCTGGGGTGGGGGATCCTTGGCAAATTCTAAGAACCTTCCAATTAAAAAGTATGGAATCAGCCTCTTGGAAAACCACATAAAAGCAATGAAAGCAAAATTGCAACCCCGGTATCTCCCGCAGGACTTTATCTCCGTGTCAGAATGGGACACCAGGAAGAGGCTTCCTCGTGTGCTGAGATGCTCCAGGAAGGGTGTTGGAGGCATGAGGAGCTTCAGCATCTGCTCCACAGAAAATGGCTTATGTTTAAAAATAGATATCTCTGTGTAGATATAGATATCTATATCTACACAGAGATATCTATTTCATATATATATACATATATATATATATATATATATATATATATATATGTATATATATATATCTTGAAACCAGCAGAAGATAGCTTCAGATTCTCCTCCTTCGCCTCAGGCATTTGCACTCAGAAGTGTGGAGGAGGTCATGGGTATTACAAAGGCATCTGTTTAAGAAGTTATGGGGGGGGGGGTGCAATCTGGGAAGGCAACTTGGTCAGGACTGAGTTCAAAATTATGATGTGTAGGTGGAGAAATTCTAGCAAGGATCTAAATCAGTTTTTCATCCTAACAGTTCTTTGGGATTTGTGGGTATGGGTTAACATTTGGCCAACTAGGCTGGGCCATAAAATTATATTTCAAATATTGTACAAAATGTAATAGCACACAAATCTAAAATCCAAAGACCGGAGTTCTGAAAACTGGTGTCTCAAAATCTTTCACTGTAAAACAAAAATGGAAGTAATTAATATTTTTTTGGGGGGTAATAATTCAAGTTACTCCAGGGTTCTTCATATTATTTACATGAAAGTAGAAATAGAAAGAGCCCCAACTCTTAGTGCCTATTAATATGGTTCATATCAAACTGCATGAGGGAAGTCACCTTAAGGAATTAAAATAATCACTGAGAAGTGACAGAAAGCATGCACTCACAATTTATTTCTATAACTGCAATACATTTGGACAACGTACTAGTTACCTAGGGCTGCAATGACAGATTACCACAAAATGAGTGGTTAAAACAACAGAAGTTTATTGTTTCACAGTTTTGAGGCCAGAAGTCCTATATCAGGTGGTCAGCAGAGGTATGTTCCCTCCAGAGGCTCTAAGGAAGAATCCTTCTTAGCATCTTCTTAGCTTCTAGTGAGCAACAGTCATAGTAAGATTTAGGACCCACTCTAATCCAGTATGATCTCATCTTAATGTAACTAATGACATTTGCCAAGACCGTGTTTCCAAACAAGGTCACAGTCTGAGGTTCTGGTAAACATGAGTTTTGGGGAACACTCCTCCACCTAGTCCAGACACCAAAATCAAGATAACATACAGCAGTCTTTCTGGTCTTGCTTGAAGAAGTCAGTCAATATTTCTCAAGTGCAGGGCATTGTTTGCAGTATAATAGGTTAGATCTGAGGGCCAGGCATGTTGCTCTGGGTATGAAACTGGCCTCTGGTTTGCTTCTCTGTTTTTGCTTTCTTTTTCCCTCCCCACCCCCCATCCCCGCTTCTTTTGTAAACTGTATTGACCTCATTCAACTTTGAATTTGATAGAAAGAAAACAAACAAACAAAAAATATATTTAGCAACAGATATAGACACTTATTGTCTATCATGTCTCGAAATAACAGCCAAAGCAAAGTTTTGACAGAGAAGAACACATGTAACAGCTACTTTTTTCCATTTTTTAAATTCATCGTATTGTGATGGTTATTTTATTCCTGAAGAATTTGCCGGATAATGGAGAAAAGAGAGATTGAGGAAAGGCTGAGCTACACAAAGTTAAATTAAGAGATGAAAAAAAAAATCTTCAAACCCACATTTATACACACACACACACACACACACACACACACACAATTTATCTGGCTGAGTTATTTGATAAAAATAATAGATAACGAATGTGCCTGCTCCCTTCCCACCTGTGGTTCAGACATTAGCGGTCCTGAGTTCGATTCTCAGCTCCACCACTATCTGAGTATAATTTATCAACCTTTCTGTCTCTTTAAAATGTGGATAATTATATGTGTCCTATCTATCTTTCAAATTCATTGTGAAGATTAAATATGATAATGAAAATGAAAGGAATTTGAATTCTAAAAGAAAAATGTTCTCATGACTGCCAAAAGTATTATTCGATCCACTTGAAAACTGAATGGATATTCTTGGCAAAGCCTAAGATTTATTGTCTCCTCCAGCCTTGTAACAGTGGCTCCCTTTTATTGAGCAGTTGCTAGAAAACACCATGTGAGTTGCTTTATATAAATTGTTCCTAATTCTCACAATGACTCTGCAAAATCAACTTTATCTCCCCTATTTTACAGAGAAGTCATTGAGAAGGAAAAAGACTCAGTGAGCTCTATCTGGTCAACTCAAACTTGAGCCTGAAAGTCACACAATTTATAAGTGTCAGGCCATGATTCTCTGCCAAAGTCAAGTTCGTTTTCCTTTCTCTCCCCTCCACTAAGTTTCTCCTGGGACTTTTTATACACACACTCATCTGCATTGTCTTTCCTCTCCTCCATACCAAGGGTATTGAGTAAATTAGTCATTTAGTTAAAAAAAAAAAGTCAATCTCAACCATTATTGGATGGCACTTGGGCTTAATCAAAAAAATGGAGAGAATTTTTCAGTTTTCATCTGGTTATTAGTGAACGCTGAGTTTCTGTGCAGATGGAATTAAAATGGACCAACAGTGTTCTCTACACAGTCTTGCAAACCTAGGTACAACCATTTTCCTGTTTAGTCCTCGGCTTAGTGCTGGTGCTCGGTGATGGCAAACAAGGGGTTTCCACTTGCTCCTCTGTTCCGGTTCAGCTGAGACCCAGACCACTCAGGGACAACTGGGGCCCTGCCAAGCTCATCTGACTCTCCACTGCTGGGAATGGAGCATACTGACATGAGGGTATATCAAAGATGGAGTTCAAGAAGATAGTACTGATTTCTAATGATGTTTTAGCCTCTCCTTTCAAATTTTCTGTTTTGCTAATGCTTTACAATGCATCTAACTTATTTCTTCAATTGTAGATGTATTGGAAGTGTGCGCTCAAAATTTTTCACTGATTTGGGATAAGATTAACAAAACTGTTTAGAAACCAATGCTCCAGAGTAGTAGAGGCATTTAGCCCCAACACTGGCTTGTATCTGAGTTTGTAGGACCCCTGGTATGGCCTGTTTTCTTCATAACCTCTGCGAGAGTGATAGTTCTTTGGGGAGGTAGGATAAGAATGAACTAACACTTCATTTTTTTTCTTCCTCCTGATCGTGTGTTAGGTTTTTACTCACAAAAATGAATTAATGTATTTGTCCCAAACACCCCATTCTTCATGGCCTCGCCTTGGCAGTCACAGTACAAGGGGGACATATCTAAATGGTAGTAGGAAGAGTTGACAACAATCAAGTAGGAGCTCAGCTTCAAATGGCCTTTTTCACAGAGCAACCAGCATCCCAGCACAGAATCACAGAAGCTCCGAGCCAGAAGATAACCAGATAACACAGAAAAATTCACTCAAGCAATTATTTTTGATTAAGCCTATTTGGTATCTAATAATGATGGGGATGAATGTATTTAAACCAAATGACTAATTTTTAATGCTCCCTTTTCCAGTGAGTGACCGTTGGGACTCCTTGTGTGACCCTAAGTCACCTTGGATTCACCTTAATTTCCTAAACAGGCATCCAGATTCCATTCATTATGCACGAAGCTCTTTTTGCCATGGTGAGCATTGTCTCACCTCCTCTTGACTTCTGTTAATCTGACAGCCACACAGTCCCGTCTTGGGGAATATTGCAAAGCATCTCCAATTCAATAGCATTTCTGTGGTCGAGGGGTTTTATGTAATTACAGAAGTTCTGTCGTTGATTTGAATGTTATATCCCTGTTGTGGAATTATGTTTGGACTTCATCCTAAAGGACCAGGAAGGGATTGTGTTTGTTTTGTTTGAACATTTCTTATCACAGAACTATGTTGGAGACAAACCCCAATGACACAAACATTCAAACACCACCTTCAGATGTAATATTGATTTATAAAACAACAGTGCACAGCTGCCAAGCTTCACTCTTGAATACAGAAGGTCTTCAATTCCCAACAAATTACTGGCATTTCTACCAATTTACAAATTAGAGTTTCCTCAGAATATCTCACAGTTCTTAATATTCCAGTCACCTTCCTCTTCAGCCTTCCCTCTTGAAATATGTGCGTGGGGAGGAGGGGGGCAGCGAGAAAGTAGAGCATTTGTAAAATTGGAGTTAAAAAAATCTAGATCAACTTTTATCCTTAGGCAAATTATGCACAGAGTTAAATTAAACCACTATATGTACTTGTAGATTGAAGAATCAGAGGTGGAGGAGGGGTCAGAGACACTGAGATCAAAGTTTCTGTTCTTTGAACAAAATCCCTTTGAAAAGCCCCCATGCCACCTATTCTGCTTGTTAATGTTTTGACGGGGAGTGTCTAGCGGTGTCATCAGCCGCAGCATATTTTTAATACCATATTTTTTCAAAATTTTCTGTGTGCAGCTAGCTCTACTTAGCAAAGCACCAGATCCTTTGCCAGCTCTGTTATATGTCTCTTAAGGGAATATTTTTGTTAATTGCAAATATTTGATTGACAAACATAGGATGCAATTAGCAGTCAGGCACAGTAGGAATGTGCAGTGAACTGGATCCCTGAACCAACGGATCTCAACTCTCTCAGCTTGATCTAAAATCGACTAGAGCATTTCAACCATATGTTTGCCTCAAACTTCCTCTTTCCCGTGAACGTTGTGATTTCCCCAAACTCGCTTCTTTTCACGTTGGTTCACCGAGGGAGCTAATTCCTCTCTGATCAAGACAAATAAAGAAAGAAAATTCTTCACAAGTTTCAGTCTGGTGGGGCTCTTTGACCATGGCGGTAAAATTAATGTGGACAAGATTATACATGCCAGTGTTCCTTTCCAAAGCCCTGGGTGGAAAAAGAATCTGACCTCTTTTGAATTCAAACCTTTTTTTTCCCCCCAAGCTATTTAAAACAACCTGGCACCATCTGATTATCTTTATAAATTACATTGTGCTTCTTTCTACCCACAGCAAGATGAGTCCTTTTGTTTTGTCTTAGTGCAGTACATAGAATAAAGTTCTGTTTTTAAAACAGACCAGTCATTATTAAAGGTATTCCTTATGCCACAAATCAGTTGGAAGTGCTGAAAAGTCTGATTAAATATCAGATATTCTGTACCCCCTCCTCCTCGGGGAATTAATTAAAACTCATTTAAAACTCACAGAATTTGGGGGGGAAGAGAACCTCAAAGCCTTTAATGCTGGCTTGAAAAGTCTTAAGAAAATTTAAGCTGTTTTCCTACCTGTATGATATAAAACACAGAAAGTTCAAAAACTGAAACAATAACCTCGTTGAACCGGGTTCATAGCATTGAAAGGCCAGTTGTCAATTTCTTTTCCCTGACTGACGCCATTCACGTGTATTTGGGGGGATGAGATATACAACATGAGTTGCTCTCTCTAAATGATAAGCAAATAGATATCAACATTGTGGATAAAGAGATAAGAAACCTCTCAAGGCAGCAGGGACAGCATACTGCATGCTTAGGGACACCCTGCAAGTACGTGGCAAATGATGTAGGGGCTTCAAGGAAGATGGGGAGCCTGAAACCCAGGGAGATTTTAAATTAGTTCAAGGACACACTGGAAGTGCTCGGTGATATGGAAATATAGGGCAGGAATCCTGACATGCAGCCCATGAAACCAGAATGCTTGTCAAGTCTGTCAATTATAATGTGCCACACTCCAAATAAAGCTTTAAAAACGGGCATCTGAAGGCTGCAAGGCGCCACTGTGGTTCATCTTGACCATCCTCCTTTCTCTAGAAAAGCTGCGATTAATTTTTTAAAAGTAGCAGTCTGCTCCAAACATACAAATAAACGGTGTTCTCCGTGTTTGGAATATAAATAAAACCATGGAAGAGTGAAGTAGGAATCTGGACAAAAAAAAAAAAAAAAAAGGCAATTTCACATTCTCTTGCTCTTCTCTTTTTTCCCCATCTTGGAACGATCACCCCAAGCTCCCTGATTGTGCAAATGTAGGTGATAGAACTGACTCACACTGAGAGCACTGACATAGCAGGCTCATGGGTGTGTGTGTGTCCTGTGACTTTTGCCCTTAGCCAAGACTGTGTCTAACCCGGTCACAAGAGCCAGAATCTCCTAGTTCACGTTAACTCACCATTTGGCTAGCAGTCCTGGGTCCTTGGATTCAGACAAATTTGGAGGCGGAAGGGATCTGGAAGGAAATCTACCCATTCAACAGATGAGGCATCAGAGGCTCAGAGAATGGTGGCCTGCTTTGAGTAACTGGAAGAGACTTACAAAGTCTACTGCTTCATGGACTGATGGTTTTAGCCCCCGGACCCAGGAAAAGTATGGGAAACAGAGCAATCAATGCAAAGAAGAACAAATCAAAGCAGTTACCCAGGTGGATGTGGCTGATTAGGTGACAGCTTTCTGTGAAGAACATTTTGTAAGAAGGGGAGGGCGGTTGGTCAGGGAAAGGAGTGTGTGCTTTATTGATTAGCACAGGATTACCCCTCAGGTGGTGAGTCCATAACCAGAAGCTTTCTGATAGAAAATCAAATAATGCACCTGGCGGGACTGGTACACTGTTAAGGTATGTATTCATCTCTTGCACTGTCTTCAGAGAAGACCACTTGCCCTCAGAGAATCAAATTTCTTTTCAGACTTTCTTCAGTTTGCAGTTTGTCTGCTAATGCTCTGGTCTCTACAGGACTTCACACGTCCGAGTGTAAAGGCTTTGCACGTGGGGGCCTTTCTCTTCCTTGAAAGCCTTAGTAGGGGCTGTCTGTCACTCTACCAGAGCTTCTCAAACTTAAGTGTGTGACAGAATCACCTTCAAGTCCTCTTCAAATGCAGATTGCTAGGCCTCATCCCCAGACCCTCTCATTCTGCAGGTTTGGGGTGGAGCTTAGGAATCTGCATTTCCAACAAGCTCACAGATGCTGCTGATAATGCTGCTCCAAGGACCACACTTTGAGAACTACTGCTTTTGAGACAGAAGCAATGTTCAGTGTATATTATTGTCTAAAAAATCCTCGACTTCAGCTGTACAGCAGTAGATAATAAGAGCCAGAGGATGAAATAGTGCATGGTATCTTCTAGCTGCTCAATAAATATTTTTGATTGATTGAATTGAGGCTCTATTTACTTATATAGGCCAAAAACACAATTTATGGAGCTGAACAGGTTCCAAAACATTTCTCTTTTGGCCATGCCCCAGGCTGGATTCAAATCGTGGCACTGTCCAGCTTTGTCAAATCGGGTAGTTTTTCCACTGTCTACCAGTTCTAAATCTTAGCTTCCTCGGTTATAAAATTGGAGGAAATGGGTATATTCTGAGGATTAAGTAAAAGAACTATTATTACAAGTCTTCGCAGCACAGTGCCTGAGTGCAAAAATACTCAGTTTTTAAATATAATGATTGGTGAAAATATGTTTTCTGTAAGTAACAGAGATGAATAGAAGGTATTCTTTAACGTAAGAAATATATCTTAAATTACGCCGTATGATCTAATTCTCTAAATACAGAAAATCTGCATGTATATCCATGTGACTCCAACGTGAAAATAAGCATAGATACCCTCTGCCACTAAAAAACATTTTTATTAGAACATTTGATGCAATTAATCAGTTTGTTTTAATTTGTGAGGAATCACTAAATGGTTTAATGGATCGGCGCATAACGAATACATAATGGAAAACTTTAAAAACCAGTGTACTAAGTGGGCCAGATGCTCATCAGCTGTTTAGAAGCCTATACACCTGTGGCTTGGTATTAAAAAGTGAATAATATTCCATGTCCTTTGTTAGTTTTCTTGCAGACATATATTTTAAAAGTCTTAAAGAACAAGAGTCTAAAAAGAACATATCAGAACAGGCTTATGGTTAGGTTTTACATTGTTTATATTCTTTAAGTCATATATTTATACCTTTATAAAAATAAGGGGAAAAAAACTCATTTTCTAAATGAGTTCCCATCATTGAATGAAATTGGAAGAATAAGTAGATCATGAAATTCCATATAATAAGTATATTATTTATGTATTTATTTTAATTTAACTTACATAAAAAACTTACATGGTTCTTACTATGTTCCAAGGCATTATACTAAGTGCTTTACAAATATGAGCTCACTTAATCCTCCAAATAACCTTACGGGATAGATATAATTAACATCACCTCCATTTAACAGTTGAGTGCAGCACAAGTAAATTAATAAAATTGCTGAAAGTCACATAGCTAGTAAATAGTGTGGCAAGGATTCGAACTGGTTCTGAGTCCCTACGCACTGTGCCCTGCCTTCTAGTCACCCACCAAATGATCAACTCTGGACTGGATGATGCAAGGAGTAAGTGACCCCACCTTCACAGAATTTATAACCTCTGGGATTAGGAATGCTACAAGAATTCATTAAGTGACAAGTGCCAATGTGTATGGTCTATAGAAGGAGGCCACAAACTGGGGAGCTACAGATCAAATAATGGCTTGTGGATATGTTTCATTTGGCTCATATAATTTTTTGAAATTTTTGAGTTACTGCTTTCAAAAGGAAAAAATTATATTAATATTCCAGTTTTTCAGCTGTGAAAAACTCTTACTTTTAGAAATGTCATGCTCCCTGAAACAATCAGATGGCACTAAGTCCTCTTCTGTTTGCTCCAGTCCCTGGCACTTACACAAGACATTCACACATATGCATGTCAACTTATGGTATTTGCTTAGCCCCTGAGTTGTCATACATACTATATGTCCTATGAAAGGGGTGTATGGAGTCATGGGAAAAGTTGTTGCCTAGAGTATTTCTGGGGGCCCAAGAAACAAAATGTTATTTGCACTGAACTTCAAAAGAGGAGGAGGACAAGTGGATGTAACAATACTTGGGTGAACCATTAGATTCCTTCTGATACCCTAGGCTGTATCCATACAAAATATCTTCTAAATTCTATCAAATATTGAATCAGCATTACAGTTTTCTGTTACTCACTTTTGTGGTGACTACTATTGGACTAGAGTCAAAATATTCTTGCCTGCATAGTGAATATTGTTTATTCACTAAAGTATTGTTAATCTTACTTCTCTGCACTGGAAATAAAGCTCCCTCAAAAATACTCACTATACAAAGACAGAGGCATTTGTTCTGATGAATGCTAAGACAGAGGCATTTGTTCTGATGAATGCTATATTTCTAGAACTAACACTGTGCCTGGAATGTTAGAAGAACTCAATAATGTGAGAGGAGGGAGGGGGAGAAAGAAAGAGAGAGGAACGAAGAAGGAAGGAAGATGAAGGAAGGAAGGAAGGAAGGAAGGAAGGAAGGAAAAAAAGAAGGGAGAAAAGAAGGGAGGAAGGAGGAAACCATAGCATCTGGTGATCAATTTCCCTGAGAGCCTTCTCCCTCACTTCTAAGCATGAGTAATAGCTGCTGACCACAGGCAAGAATAGTACAAGAACTTAGTGGGAATTATAAAGCTCTACAAGCTTTTACCATGTTCAGTAAAGGTCAAATTTGTAACTTGTTTTAAGAATTAGGAAGAGCCACAATCTCTCAGGGTGTGGCCCCTAGACCAGCTACATGAAAATGAAGCACTGGCTGAAAATGTCAGGTCCCCTGCCCCACCCCAGATCTAATGGCACACGGGAAACGTCATTTCTGTGTGACAGGGGATTCCTTTACGCGCTAAACTTTGCACACCCAACATTGGTAGAACCACAATTCAGTACAGGAGAGGGCTTAGCACCTCAAGACTGTGAGCCTAGAATCACAAGATTCACAAAATCCAATTCAATTCACTGGAGGTGGAAATTATACAGTGGGTTTTGAGTAGATGTTAATTCAGCCTCTCACTTCCTGATTAAGCTGAGCTTTTACCTGGCTGGTGAGTGCTTCGTTAATACATGCTATGTTACCATGTATCTACCAAAGTGTCACTAAAATTCGTAATTCGTCAGACCTAAGACTAGTACATTGGTTGCTTTATTTACTTGTTTGATGTAACCAGGAAACGTGCTTTACTACAGGAGTTACAAAATTTTGTTATGTTTGGCTGATGCTGTGGTTTAAAAATGAATTTGCATGCCTTTCTGAGTATGCTGTGCCCAGTTGGGCCACAGACTTCGTCACTTCCTCTTACATTTCACCAGGCTGTTTGACATATTTAGGCATAACTCTATTGAGTATGGCATCTGGAAACAAACCATTTCTTACCACCCTAGCCCAAGCCATTATTACCTTTCACCTAGTTACTGCTGTAATGTAATTATTCGTCTTACTGCTTCCCTCTTGTCCCTTTAACTCTATATTCTCTACCCAAGGGCCAGATGATCTTTTGAAAACAGCTTATAACCTCCTCATGGCTTCCCATCTCACTGGAATAAAATCCAACATTCTTACCATGGGACTCATCAATGCTGTTTATAAAATATGTGCAGCTCCCTGCTTAATGGACACATGGTAGAAGTGTACCGTCGCCCACAGCTGTCCATTCTCCTCACCACCACCATCACTGAATGTGGCTGTTTGACTAGATCTGGCCAATGACTGGTTTGTGCAAGTGATGTGTCACTTCCTCCCAGGGACATTAATTGCTGATAGGAGACCCTTATGAGATTTTTTTCCCCTGCCACTATGAGGGGCATGCCACTAGTGTGTGCTCTGCCCACCCTGGTTCCCAAGATGAGGCTGACATACTATACAGCCTCCAAACTAATCATGGTAGACATGATGCGAGAAAAAAAAATCCTGGTGTCTTCAGCCAGTGAGATTCTGGGGTTGTTTTTTCCCCACCATGATCTTGCATATCCTGACTGCTACTCACTTTTGTCTCCAAGACCTAATCGGATCTAACTCCACCGACTTCTCTGAGCTCTTCCCTCACCTCTTTTCTCTCTCCCCATTCTGTTCTGCTATACTTACTGTCCTAGAGTGTATCAGCCTTATTCCCAACTTGGGATCTTTTCACTGTTCAAAATGCTTTATGGCCACATCTTTACATGTTCCCTTACTTCATCCAAATCTTTGCTCAAATGTCTCTTTCTTAGAGAGGATGTCCCTGACTATGTGTCTAACATAGCATCATTCATTACTTTCTCTATCCTTCCCTTTTTAGTTTTCTCCATACCTTCCATAGGTTTCCTTTATCATTTTGCATTCTGTCTCTAAAGCTAAAATGTAAATTCCCTGAGGGGTGGGGATGTTGTTTTGTTCACAGATGTTTTCCCAGCACCTTGAACAGTGCCTGGAGTAGAGGATCACTAAACATTAATATTTGTTGAATGAATGAGTTTATTTGGACATATCACCTAACCATCCATGTGTTCATCTGAAACTATGGATTCACAGGGCCCTCAACCTACCCCATAAGGTTATGCTACATGTTTAGAAGTATAGAGCGTAATGTGTTTTATGGTTTCAGCACAATGACAGGTTAACTCACTGAATTGTTCCTGTCTAAGGCATCAAGAAGAAACATCCTAACAATAAATGATACATCTGAGACCAATGGGTTTGGCTTCTTTGGTTCCTTGGGCATTTTATAGCCTCATGCTCATGCCTTATGTTGAAATAATTTCAGAAGGAACTGTGAGCACCAGTAGGCACTGTAAGGATGCACAGGAAGCTGAAATCCTTCATTCTTCTCAAAGGAGGATCTGTTTATCATTTATCTTGAAAGCGCCGGCAGAGTTTTGCTTTGTCATACAAAGTTTATTGATTCTTTTATAGCAGCGTTGTTTGAAAATTAATTTGGAACTTAAGCAATGACCTCTTTGAGAAATAGTGAACATTTAATTTTTTATGCTGAGCTTTCTGAACATTTAGTAATGGGGTATGAGTCACACTGAAATAGAAGCTTCATTTTCCACTCTGAATTCTACACAATACAATTTTACCTATAAAAGACAGCACATCTCAGTAAACTCTGGAAATATAAATTTATAATTTCCCCCTTCTTAGAGTTGGCCATACAATACAATTACCATAAGAAGATTGCTTTAAACATGCAATTATAAATATGGCATGATTCTATAAATTATCTGTAATTTATTTATAAATCTTCTGCTAGGGCTAATGTTTAACACATGCACATATTTTTTTATATTCCCTTTCCCTTCAGTTCTGTCATATCATTAGATAAATATACTTAATGAGGGTTTATTATGGAAATAAAATAATCTAAACAGCATTGTATGGTCTACTGTATTATGAAGGAGTTATTTTAAAAGCCTATTAAAGTCCCTGCTTGGGCTTGTCCAAGTTTGTGTGAGTGAAGAATGATAACCTAGAAGAAAATTCCTATTTTGATTATTCAATCAAATACATTTTCTTGTATTATTCAATCAAATCAGCTCTTTTTCTCCTTTTACTACTCCTTGTCTCTAAGTCACAGTCGGATAAAACTATAAGTCAAGAGAATAATTTCTTCTTCATGACACTGCTAGAGGTATTCAAACGGACCAGGTGGTGAGTCAACTTCCTCATGCACTAGAAAGGCGAAAGAAAAGCATACTCCCTCTATAAAAGACTGCTCTGAGGTCTAAGCATCAATTAGTTTTTGTTTTTGTTTTAAGAAATGCGTTAAGAATTTGCAGCTAGATTTTTGCAAATTGTGTATGTCACAGCCAAATCTGATGTGGTATTGTAGTCAAAGAGGTATACTTTAACCTTACTGACAAAAGAGCACTTCAATTTTGATTCATAAAATGGGATTCTTCCAATAAATGAGGTACCGCAGACTATTTATGACATTTTTATATTACAGAAAGTACTTACATGCCCACTCTACTATGCTTTCAAATAAAACAAGCGAACGTCAGTCAAACTAATACCCATGACTTGAGTTCTCGGATCCTATCCTAATCATCTCTGAATCCTTAGCACCTAACTATACCCTTCACCTCCCACTTGCTAATTAAGATACTGTACACAAAATGATATGCAAGTGACCTATCACCAGAAAGGCAATAAAACAAAGATGGAGGGGAACTCAAAATAATTATACTGGGATCCCACACTATCTGTACATATCTACATATATGAATAAAGATAGAGACAAAAAGGAGTGGGCAATGTTGAAAATATTTTAGCTTTATAAAAAAAGACAATACCAATATGTGTCCAATTCACAAGGCATGAGGCATCCCACAGTGATAGCATCTGGACAGGTGACTGTAATTTTTTCCATTACTTTTTCCACAGTCTTTTAAGGACAACCTAGGGCAATAGTTTTTAAGAAAACCCTCTTCTCCCTTTAAGAACAATTTTTTTTAATCAAAGGCTGCATTACCTCCCCTGGAATAAAATCTTACTCAAAATTTCAACAACCACAGCATATTTAAAAAAAAAAAAACACACAGAAAAGCACAGATAGAAGACCCTCTCTCATGGTTTCACCTTACTTACCACGTATGGTATTCCCCATGACAGTGTCCAAAGTCTTTACAAAGAGCTTCAGGCCTCCTACTTAGAAAAACAGTAATTCAGATCTATAGGAAATGGATAGTTTTTTATTTTACCCAACAGATGTGTGTGTGTGTGTGTGTGTGTGTGTATGTGTATCTTGATGTTGCATTCACTAAATAAAGAAAAACACTATATTAACATTAAACTTGGTGTATATACATATGTGTGTGTGTGTGTGTATCTATATAATGTATATGTGTGTGTGTATATATATATATACACATATTTATATTTGTCCGATTATTTTATTTGTTGAATTATTTGTTGAGATCTATACAAATAGACAACTCTTAAACTGGTTAGTAAGGAAAAGAAAAAGAGATAGGAACCATATTTGGTTCCATATTGTGATTGTGGAAAACAAGTAGTGATATATTTTTCCTCTATTGGACATATTTTCAGAATTATGCATGGGGATTTATATGAATACCCCATGCCATTTATAACAGTGCTACAAATAACAAGGATTATGCTCATTAGCAAACATTGCTAATTTTCTGAAGGAGATGCTACGCAGACATGGCTGAAACGAAAGTCTTTTTTAGACAGAAAAGACAAACCTGGAAATGGGAATCTATATCTTGGTCCTGTGACTGTTTAGTGTAGTGTTTCATGAGACGGAGAGGAGGCAGGGGAGAGAAAGACAGGGAGAGAAAGAGGTGATGCTTTGTATAATATCTTACGAGAACCACAAAGAAATCTGATGTTCATCTTAACCAGACACAGCTATGATTTTGCTATCTAGTTTCTCAGAAATATTCATCGTATCTGAAGAACTTTCTACTCTAAGAAACTAGGGCCACATGTGACAGGGAGGAGGGGGAAACAAAACAGTTCTCTAAAAAAAATCTTTTCTCTCTACCACTAAGTTTGGACAAATAATTGACGTGAAGGAAAGATAGCTTTTTACAAGGAATGAAAACTTAGCTGTCAAGTTGCCCTCAATTTTCCTCAATCCCCATCTTACCCCAATTTTCTCATCTGCATAGCTTGTGTTGTGCTTGCTGATGTTTTTCTTAGGGCTAATTTTTGCCTCTAAATACTGAGAAAGAATAATCAGGTGCTTGAGAAGTGGTGTCTCTGTTCATCTCCCCACACGTGACTGCTTTCTGTCTGGTGCTTTGTCATGGTGCCTCCAGAGCCGACTTCCTCGGCTTCCTTTGTTATCCTCGCCAGATAAATAAACAGCACGAAATTACCGAACTTATTATGGTAATTGAGAGAAGGAAACGGAATGCCGAGCCTGCCCCCCTATCTATTACGCTGCCATTGCCAAAGTTGGCTAAACCTCAGATGCTAGTGTAACATCGGCCCTCTCCTGTGCCCCCCTTTTCTCCCACAGCCCCCCACCTTCTTTGATGATTGTTTTCTGTCCATCTTGAGCTGGGTGTCAGTTCATTTAGATTTACATCAAGTAGTAAATTAAAATAATCACTCAGCAAACACTCTGAGCTCAGTTTTCCCTTTCAGTCAGGAGTTGCGCGAGCTGCTTGAAGCATTCAAGCAGAAAATATTGCTGTCTAGATATTTGTCCTCTGGGTGATAAAGGAGGCATTGTCTTGGGACCCACTCAGGCCTCGGAGCCGATCGTCGCTGTGCATCACAGCTGTGAAGTGCGCTTTGTTATGTGTCTGAGGACTCGGGTTCAGGACCTTGTTTCTCTTGAAATACCAGACTGATCAGAGCTGCATATGTTCGGGGGAGAGCAGGGGTCGGTGGTTCTCTGTCCACATTTTTACTAGATTATTCTTGGACAGAACTCTGGGAAAATACCCTGCAGCCTAAACCATCCCAAGAGTTTTGCTTTGTTTTAATTCATTTTCTTTCTTTCTCTTTCTTGCATCTTTCTTTCTTTTTTTTTTCTCCTTCATACTCTGCATTGTTGCAGTCCTAGAAAATGCTGGATTTTATCTGCATGAGTCAGAAACAAAGGCTTACAGCACTGCTTTGAACCCAGTGTCATAATGTACCAAGTTATAAACCTGTTTCTTTGTGCTCTCATTACAGTACATCTATCTGCCTGTTTAGAAATCAAAATGCAGAGTTCGGTCACCTGGGATGAAATATAGGGTAGGCTAACGAGGTGTTTTTGTTTTTTGTTTTTTACCATTTGTAAATGATCAATGGAATCTTGAAACAAAGCAAGGAGTTGATGGGAGTAAAAGAATCAGAATTTTTGCTCTGAATGAAAAAAAATTTTTTTTAGAAAAGATAAAAATTATCCTGTGTAAATCTCTAAGCCATTACATTTTGATTACAGCTTTTTTGTAAGTCTGTTATTGTTAAGAGTGTTTGAAGGAGTAAAATAGCTGTTGCTGTAAGTCGTGAGAGAAAAAATGTCAAATGATAAGAAGCATAGTGGTAGGCATCTGAAGGAAAATTGAAATATTTAGTCAATTATCTGAGTTTTTCCAAATAGTTCCACATGCGTGGCTAATTGACTTCTCTTCTCTATTTTTTGGCCAGATAGTTGGCATTGTATTATATTTGTATCTGAGCCAAGGTATCTATAGTAAATGTGACACTCGATATATTCCTTGTGTGTGTTATGGCAAATATGCACCTTTAGTTATAAAGTTCTCTATTTGTACGTGGAAATGGAAATACTAGAATTAGCAAAAATTCAGTATAAAAGAAATGGTATGGACACATATACATTTACACACACATACATATGGTCACATATGACTTCCTCATGAAGGAATGACTTCTTATTCTTGAATTAGTCAGTTAAGTGTCCAACTCATGATTTCAGCTCAGGTCATGATCTCATGGTTCAATTCAAGTCCCTCACTGGGCTCTGCGTTGACAGCGTGGAGCCTGCTTGGGATTCTCGGTCTCCCTTTCTCTCTGCCCTTCCTCTGCGCGAGCACTCTCTCTCTCAATAAATAAATAAACTTAAAAAAATACATTCCCCTTTGAGGAGTTCTGAGTCAGTGGTGACTGAAGCTGTGGCTCATGACCCCACCATGACCAGGTGCAAAGCTCACCTTCTGGACCATGTGAACTTTCCAGTAAAGCTGTATGTGCAAGAACCAGAGGTGTCATTCATTGCACTGGCAATGCTCTGCCCTCAGAGTATGCCAAGGCCTGTGAAAGCAGAGTCACTAGACCAAACACTAAAATCAGAGATCGATTCCAGTCATATACGTACTTGAGTTTGTGATGTTTTGTGTCTGGTAAGTATCAGTTTGGTTCAGAACCAAAAGATGAAGGAATGAAACCACAATATTTGGTTCTGATTTGCTTGGGCTCTAGGGTCAGATAGCCTTGTTTGATTCTCTGCTCTACCAGTGATAGCTGAGTAACCTTGGGCAAGTTACCTAACCATGGTGGGCCTCAATTTCTCCAGTGCTACAATGAGAACACTATCGATATGTACATAATTTGGTTGTTAAAATTATTTAATGAATAATGCATATTAAATGATTAGAATGGTGTCTGGCACATAGGAAATATTCAACAAATATCTTATTAACAATAGAGAGACTAAAACATAACGATCCCCCCAGGTATAAGAGTGATGTTGAATCCAGGAAATACAATTCAGGTGGATCAATTTGTCCTAGGTTTTCTAAGGTTGATGTATACATCAGAGTCAGGTTGTTCTGAATGAGAATCTCGGTTCAGCCATTTACTAGCTATGTGCATGGGTAAATTACTTAACTGCTCTAGGTTTTAATTTCTATGTAATAATAACTGTCTCACAGAATTGTTGTGAAAATGAAAATGGAAGGCGCACATAAGTTGCTTAACATAGTACCTGAACAACAGAGCTTCCCCTAAGGTATGCAGGATCCCGGGCCAAACAAACAAACAAAACCCAAACTAACAACAACAAAAATCACTCCATACAGTCATCTAAATACTATTACAAAATTCAAGGGCCAATCAGTGACAATTTAGAAAAATGGGTAGAGAAGAAAAACTTTAGGCATTTTTTTCTTGTGCAATCACTGTATATGAAAATCTTTCAGCGTCCAAGTGCCATTTCTTCCTGCTCAGGTACAGGAAACTTCTCCTCATGGTTTTTGTTTGTTTGTTTGTTTGCTTGCTTTCACATTTTCATTTAAAAAATGTCCTGTTTCTGACTAAAATCCCAACTCTCACCATGAAAAAAGATAGCAACCCTGTTTGTTATTGTTCATAATGCCAGGACTCTTCAGAACATGTATGTACGAAAACAATATAGACCTTCTTGCTTCTGTAGTTCCCTGGTACCATATTTTAAATATTAGCCACAACATTACTTATGTCACTTATCTCACCACTGTGCTGCCCAAGAATACTGGTTTCCAATAATTCTCTCGAAAGTTGTTTCTGTGCCTCATTGATGAAAAGCACAAATGTAAGTCTTGCCCAGAGTATGCAAGATAGTGTAAGAATAACCTGTTACTTCATCATGTTAAGTTACAGTACAGAATTTGTTAGTGGACATGTAGAGCACTATATTTACCAACCATGCTTTCTCTTAAAATAATTAGGCTATAACCATTACATTCCTTGAGTGTGATCTCCATTCTTTTTTTTTTTTTTAAGTTTTATTTATTTTTGAGTGGCAGAGAGAGACAGTGTGAGTGGGGGAGGGGCAGAGAGAGAGGGAGACACAGAATCTGAAGTAGGCTCCAGGCTATGAGCTGTCACCACAGAGCCCAATGCAGAGCTCAAAGCCACGAACCGTGAGATCATGACCTGAGCCGAAGTTGGATGCTTAACCGACTGAGCCACCCAGGCGCTCCAAATGTGATCTTTTTCTATGTTGTCTGCACCCTGTCTTCCACACACATCCACCAACAGGGAAGACAAACAAAGGACAAGGGGCTAAATAAGAAGAATGGCTCCATTTGCATAAGAAATGTCTGTCCTTGGATCAGCATGTTTTAAACTTACCTAGGATAGTATGATGTGAACATATCAATTAATCAGAAAATTAATGGGATGGACCTATTGGCACTGTGGAGAAATGATCTTGGAAGCCTTCAAAGGAGATAGCTGTGGCCATCTGGAAGTATGTCTGACACATGGTACAGAGCCTGTAGAAGGGTTGGGGTAACTTTTTTGAATGCCAACAATGATGGACACACTGGGTACATAACATCTATAGTTGTCCACACCACCCTTAGACTGAAGAATGTAGACTGAAGATGTTGCTGTGGTTGGTCAGAACATGGATGGATAAGAGTTAACACATGAGCCATATACATAGCTCAAGCCAAAGGTTAGCAGAGGATTGTAGTAGCCTATAGTCTTAAACTCCTCCTGTGTCTGACTTTAAAGTCATACCATTCTGACATGACAGCCCCAAAGAAATGTTGCACTGACCAGCAGGAGAAATCCATTCACCAGTCCACCCTCCTGTAATTGGCTGGCCATGTGGCCGCAGAACAGCCCAGGAAGACCCCATAGGCTCAAGCTCCAGAGCTCCTGGGGCATCTGGTTGACCTCATAATTGCAGGGAATGCCATACCACTCCCAAGGAGAGAAATAGGTCAGGACTCAAGTAGATCTCAATTTAGGCTCAGGTAGACCTATTAACATGGTGAGAGAGAGAGACTTATAAAATTTTGAGGAAGTCATTCAGTGGCTAGAGTGGGATTTTCTTTTTTGGGTAAGGAAGGAGAAGGAGTGGAAGGAATGGATATATGAGGCAGAGGCAAAAGAGAGAGGAATACAAATGGCAAATAGTTGAAGAAAATGCAGGGAGTGGGATGTGGGCTTGTGCAGGGGCTGCTGGGGCACTGAAGGATGTAGATAGAGATTGCAGGTGAGACTGGAAAGTTGAGTTCAAGTTTTGAAGAGCCTTGAGTAAGATCTGTATCTCTATAGTTTAAGGGCTTATTTTATGCAAGGCTATGGGCATTGGAGACATGATTCCAGGTTTGGAGGGAGAAGAGTACATTGTTGAAAGATCTTCAAGAAATGTAGTGATATGTGTTTTAGAAAGATTCCTGGTAGAACTTGAAGGGTTAGATAAGAGTGGGAGAGGCCATAGAGAAGAAGAAGGAGCTATGGAATTACTTCAGGGAAGAGAAGAAGAGAACTTCAGTTAGGGCAGCAGAATGAGAATGGAGAGGAGGGGATAATCTAAGATTTTTACAGAGTGAGATCAGCAGACTTTGAGAACTAATCGGACAGAGACTCGAAAACTAGATTGGCCATTTGGTGTTACAATATCTATGAGATTTAATCATTCATTCAGTCCATGAAATTTTGTTCAGTGTTGTCTCCCCAAGTGCCAAGTGCTGTGAAGGGAATAACAGAAGGAGGAGCAGGTGTGGTGGTGGTGGGCTTTCAGCATGGAGAATCATCTATATGTCAAATATGCAGATTGCCAGGCCTCTCTTTGTAGGTGTGGGTTCTAGAGCCCAGAGATCTCTATTCTTAACATTAACCCAGGTAACACTTTTTGTCAGGAACATTTGGGAAACACTGTATGAAATAATACATTCGATTCTGGATGGGTGGAGATAATGTATATAGATAGAGAGATATGGACACATAAATATAGGGGATCCTACTGTATTTACATGGGCTTTGGAAGCAAAATATGTTAACAGGAGGTTTACTGAGCTACTCTGTGGGGAAAAGCAAACAAACAAAAGAAGCTAAGACAATAAGAAAGAAATTCTCCAGAGAGCACCTCTCTGGATATGAGAAATGGAACTAGAAAACTCCGCCAATAGAAATGTCTCATTCGTTGACTGAAAGATTGGCTCAGCCTCCCATCCAGATCCAGCTTCAGGCTTTAGCATTGATTATGGTGATTGATATTGTAATACTTCGTTTTGCAGCAGAGCACCTGCCTTGAAGCCCACACCATGCTTATCTGCTGCGTTGCTGAGAAGCCAATACCAATGAAGGCAGAAGACCTTCTGATGGGAGAGTGGGAGAGAGAGAAGATGGTTTTATGTTTATTGCACCACCTTTTATCTTCATCAGGACTGGAAAACAGGTGGAATTTGATTTTGGTGCAGTCCTTAACCAGGATTCATGTGTTATCCGTGAAATCCCCCATTCTTCTGAACCACAGCATACACGCACTATCCCATGCAAGCTAGAACCCTGAGTATCTGGATTGTTCCTGGTTTCTACAACTAAGATCTAGCTTTCTCTCAGAGTTCCATTTACCTTTTTTCTCCCAAAGGCAATACTGTTTTAATCTGACTACTCGATTTCTGTCAAAGTTTTAGTGCATTGTGATGGCTAGTGTTTTATCTGGTTCAGGTAATATACACTTTAATGGAAGACATTGGCAGAGGTTGTACCTTAAACTAAAAGGGTGACTTCAATGATGGAATTTTTGGGAAGAACGGATATTTTGTTTAGGTGGAGAGAAACTAATTAACTAGGACATGTGGAGGATGAATAAGATATAGGGAAAAGTACTTTTTATAATTAAAATTTAAAATTTTAAATTACAAACTCCAAATATCAATGCAGGCAATAACAACTTTTTTATTGGACCATTTAGGGCATTTAAATGAGATAACATATATAAAGTCCCGCTGTAGGACTTCATATATATATATATATATATATATATATATATATATATATGTATAATAATCTCATATATATACATATATATATATGTATAATAATCTCATATATATACATATATATATATGTATATATATATATATATATAATCTCATTTAAATATTGGCAAACAGTCCTATAAAAAAGTTATAAAAATACAGGAAAAGCAGTTGCTTTATGGTATAATTAAGATGGGGATTCTGGAACAATCATCTTTGGGAGCATGCCATGTTGTTCTTATGACAATTAAGTTGCTTAGTGTCTTTAGAAGCAATAAGCCTGGCTTGACTTAAATGTTGATATCTACAGAACCTTAAAAAATGAGGAACCATGCACCTTACTGGCACCTGGGTGCACCAGATTGGTATTTTGCCAAGTACTTCAAATACATCATATTCCGCATGAAATA
Organism: Panthera leo; assembly: GCF_018350215.1. NCBI lineage: Eukaryota > Metazoa > Chordata > Mammalia > Carnivora > Felidae > Panthera > Panthera leo. Next base: position 77,245,689 of record NC_056681.1, read on the forward strand.
AATATACTGTGAATAAAATGCTCAAGTTGTAAAGCGTAGATACTATGATACTGCTGTGGTTGCTCAGATGCCTTTTCCCTCTTTGACTTTCTGTTTCTCAGGGGTGTTCTGAATAGTGGAAGGTTGTCAAAGAAAACTGCGTGCTGGTGGAATAAAGTTAAGCTACCATGCCTTGCTATTCAACACCAACTCAAAGGAAATGCACACGCTATGCATTGGAAATGCTGTCAACGGTGTTCTGGCCCTGCTTAGGTACTCAAATCACTAACCTTGCCAAGGAATAAGTTTGTGAACCTCCTTTTCAGAGGTTCTGTCTCTGATATTTCAGAACCATTCAATTATAATTCTGATGCTTCCTTTTATGTGGCAGTCATGGGTTGTCAGCAAAGATAGAATTAAGAGAGGCACGTGAAGTGTGCTACAGCGCCTCATGCCTAAGGATCTCTATTTCTTTTGTTCATGGTGACAAATGACAGCCTTAAAGATATTTGTCCTGATTCCTCACTGTCCCTATGCAGGTAAAAACTTCCATTGAAGTCAAACAAGCTTCATTGAAGTTAATGGGAAGTAATGCCCTTGAAGGGAAGGAAGACTAGGGTGATTAATTTTAATTAGCCAAACATAAACAAGCATGTGTCTACAAGTAGTGACAGGAAAGTGGTTGTTTGTAACTCCTAACTTAGCTTTAGGGGTCTAGGTATGGCAATTTTGGGAAGAATCAAATAGAACTATTTCAACCCAGAAATATAAGAATGTCCATAAAGAATAAAATCCATTCTCTATAGGTTTCTCTCAGAGGTATACCCTCAAAACATTAATTCAGCACATAGCTATTAAAATATTAGCACATGCCAAACACTTCTTAGGCCTTGGGGACAGAAAGATGAGTACAACTAGCTATCCATGTAGAGCTCACATTCAGACTGTGGAAATAGCTCAGTAAACAATTTTGGTAGAAGTCATTCATTTGCGTCTCCATCATTCATTTATTCATTTATTCATTTATTGACTCATTCAGGAAATATGTAGCAAACACATTCTGAATCTTTTCTGCACTGTTCTTTTAACGGGAATGTGCGAAGTACTATTGGAATCTTGTGGAATAAGAGTTTGATTCGATGCAGAAGGGTGAGCTCTAATCATGGACGGCTTCTCAGCAATAGGATCACCTGAGCTCAGTTTCACAAGAATACTATTTAGTTAGGCTAAGATAAAAGAGAAAAATGTAGGATGCAGAAACTATGTAAGGAGAGGTACAGAAGCATAGAAATTCAGGACCTGTTCTGAAAAAAATGTGACCATCTCTAGGCTTCTAGTGTAAGGCTCAGCAAGATACAGTCCTCAGGCCTAATCCAGATCAACTATTTTTGTACAGGCCGTGAGCTAAGAATGTTTGTTTGTTTGTTTGTTTTCAAAATTTTACATGGTCGAAAAAAATTCTAAGGACCTATTGCACTGGATGTGAAAATTATATGAAATTCAAATTTCAGTTTCTATGAATAAAGTTTTATTGGAACACAATAACACCCATTTATTTACATACCATCTATGGCTGCTTTTATGCTCCCCAGTATAGTTGGATGGTAACAGCAGAGCATGTATGGCCTATACAGCCTAAAGTACTTACTATCTGGCCCTTTACAGAAAATGTTTACTAATACGTATGCTAGTGTATAAGGTGTTGGGAGATTGAGCCCAAATTGTGAAGAATCTTTAGTATTATGTGAAAGAATTTGGACTTCACCTCATGGGAACTGGTGAATACAAAAGTTTAAGGGTTTATTTTTATGTTATAAAGTAGTTTTATGAATTCAGCATTCATTAAGTTGATAAAATCCTCCATGCAAAGATGAATGTGGCCACATGACCACAGAACAATAACTGGGGAGACCTAACAAATCTCTACAGTTCTTAACGATCATTAACAGGTAGTTCAGATGTGTCTCAAGGCCTGTAGGTCAAAGAAAAAAAAATAAGAGTGTTCAGTTTAGAAAGTCCCCTAAGTGACTATTTGGCAGAGACAGTTTCCTGAGGAGGTACAAACATATACCTAGTTTTTGGCATATGATTAAAGACTGAAAAAAACTTATTTGATTAAAGCCAATATTTACAATACTTGTTTAACAAGAAAAATCTCTTCTTTAGTGCAAAAATAAAAACAGTCTCAGGTCATTTTCACTGTAACAGTTATACTCATGACAGAAAATGCATAATTAAATCATGTTATTTAAATTAATTTAAATTTAAGCTGTGTTTTTAGACACTGAAATAATACAAATGTATGTAAGGTGTATTCAATCTTCTGAATAATATTTGGTATATGTGGTTTCAGGGACTTTAAAAAACTGTAGGCAATTCAATGTTCATGGCAAGAAGGCAAGGAGTCAACCAATGTTTATAATGCCATAGACCAGTTTTGACTGAACTGCTTAATACCTTAAGTGATTTGCAGTTTACTCGTGTGATTTCTTATCTTTCGAATGAAAAAAAAAAAAAAAAAGAAAGAAAGCCAAAGCAAACAAGTTTAGTTTATAAAGTAATCAAAAAGAAACAATTTGGTTAACCATGTGCTATGTCACTTTTAGACCTAATTGACATTTTTCCTTTAACAGCCAGTTCTTTGAGCAGTTAATTGATTTGTCTTCAGATAAGCAGGGAAAGAAAGGTCAGGCTGGAATTCATCCGTACCACGCCCTCTATTTGGGTTCTAATCCTCACCTCTTCACTTCCCTTTTACCCAGATAAATTCTGGCTACCAGATAAAAACTGGCTCAGAGGTCACTTGCAGAATAGGTCCAATTATACTCATCTTTTGCAGTGCAAAGAAAAGTTGATAGCTCATTGTTCCTAACAGCTTAGAGATACCTGGGAAATAAAAGATAAATAAAATCCTGGCAGTAGACCGATAAATTGGTGATATCAGAGTCAACCATGCCACAGGAACCCTCATCCACAGAATTAAAAACAACCACTGAAAATACAATATTCTGGTTTTCTCCTCAGGAAACTTGGCTGAATCCAGCTTAACACTGCATTCAGTGACTCCTCTCTAACATTTTGACTCAGGGGTGATCTGGAGGTCAGCTCTGAGGTCAGGAGTAGGGCAATGTGATGAAACTTCCATTTCATTGTCAACCATGCATTTGAATGCAGTTCTTTTTTATAGGCAGAGTTAGAGCAAAAGGCCAGTAGGGATACCCTCACTTGTCAATTACTGTATGTTTTATGTCTTGAGTCACTGGCCCTAGAACCCAAAGAACTCTGTCTGTTTGTTTGTTAAGAATTGACCCAAGATCCTTATTCCAACCCCAGAACATGCAGTAAACTTCAAGGTTACTACTTGCATTATAATTATGATTACTACTGCCAGTGTCATTCTGTTTACATGTTGCTTTTAACACTTTTATTACCATCACTTCTAATCTCATTTGATCTTTCACAATAGCCCTACATTGGTACTTTCATTAGACACATGAAAACATACTTGGTCATTTGTTTTAAAGACCACAAGTCAGATGTTTTATCTATTTTAATACAAGACATTTTTGAGAGTTCAAGAAAACCCAACTATTCTTCTTAAGTATATGTCCCCCTGCTATATGCCTTATAGCCAAATAAAAGAGATTTGGTCAGCATCTATCTAATCACCTCACCCCTAGCTGAACATTTAGGCAAAGATAAACTAAAAACAGATTGGTTAGTAAATAGGAAACGTAGCTCAGAGAAATTAATATAGTTTATAGCTAGTCAGACAAATTACAGATAATACAGGATTAAGAACCTGAATCAAACATCAAATTAGAAATTCAACAAACATTCATCAGGAATTTTTTATTGACAAGGCATTATGCTAGGCACTGAAAGACTGATAATAAATAAGGTACTGCTTTTATCTTCAAGATGTCTTGTAAATCTGTTGAAATAAAGGTATTAATTTATTGAAGCTCTATTCTAATCCAAACATTTTCAAGAAAAAAAAAATTAAAAAAGACTACTACATTTAAAGTTGAACACACTGAGGAGGGCACCTGTTGGGATGAGCACTGGGTGTTGTATGGAAACCAATTTGACAATAAATTATATTTAATTAAAAAATAAAAAAATAAATACATAGAAATCTCAAAAAAAATAAAGTTAAACACAGTCTACATGATAACTATGATAAATATATAATTACAATATTCTCTGATTTAAACCTTAACTGAAAAGTTCACATGTGTCAAAGCACCCAAGACTTGATCATAAGACTCATGGAACCCCATAAAGAATTCTAAACATCATTTTCATAAAAAAAAAAAAAAATCAATTCGAGACTATATGGTGGAATGAGAACTAGTTTTTCAATCAGAATACTTGGATAGAATCTTGGCTCTGCCATGAACTATTTTGATCTTTGATCTTAGTCAAGTTACTTAACTTCATCTTTACAATGGTGGTGGAATTGGGGTAGATACTGATGCAAGGCTTATTTCACCTTAAAATCTCCAGTACTTTAAAAGTCTATGGGCCACCTGGGTGGCTCAGTTGGTTAATCATCTGACTCTTGGTTTTGGCTCAGGTCATGACCTCAGGGTGGGGAGATCAAGCTCCTTGTTGGACTCTGTGCTGGGAGTGGAGCCTGCTTGAGATTCTCTCCTTCTCCCTCTGTCCCTTCCTGACTAGCATACATGCGCTCTAAATAAATAAATAAATAAATAAATAAAGTGTATTTAATTAATAACAGTGAGTATTATGAGATCTACATATACACTAGTCCCACCCATATTAAATAACAGCCCTTACACTCACTTTCCACTATGGTAGGCAAACCAGGTAATACTTTCTTAGAACTATGGTTTGAATTTTTTAGACTTGCTAAGAGTTCTCTCATACTTTGATAAGAGACATGAGTAACTGTTTTTCATGATCACATACATTTATAATAAGTGATGCTAGAAATGGGTGCAAACCATAGCAGAGTGGAGGAGGCTAGAGAAATAAAGAAGCTTACAGAAAAGTTTTGGTTTTCAACTTGCATGGGGATAATTTTAGCTATTCCACTGAGCCTTTTACATTAAGCTCCTCAAATCAGAGTAACAGGTGCATACGTACTCATAGAAACTTTCCTGTTAAGGTACATCACATCATTTCATTGACATGGAGATATAAAAATATATAATGTCAATAAATTAAAACACAGTCCCAATGAATATTTACTAAAGAATCATACAGTATTGCCTTGGTTTCTAAGAAGACTAATAGGGATTTTCAACTTTGTTCAGATTAGTTCTTTGTTGGAGGCAAAACGGCAATGGAGTATCAGCAAGGACTGTAGCCCTTGGAGCTCGAAGGAGTCTTTATCTCAGTTGCTTTTAAATGGTGTTAGGCATGCCCATCCAGAGGAGCCAAGGTGAAGGATCTTGTGTGGATTGACTGTTGGGGCCCTGACTGATAATTCCTACTGTGATATACTTCAATGCCAGCCCACAGCAAAAAGCTGGGATTGGATTTAGAGCCAATGTAGGCTCTAAATGGAGTTTTTTTTTTTTTTTTTTTTTTTTTTTTTTTTTTTTTTTTTTTTTTTTTTTTATTTATTTATTTATTTTTTATTTTTTAATATATGAAATTTACTGTCAAATTGGTTTCCATACAACACCCAGTGCTCATCCCAAAAGGTGCCCTCCTCAATACCCATCACCCACCCTGCCCTCCCTCCCACCCTGCCCTCCCTCCCACCCCCCATCAACCCTCAGTTTGTTCTCAGTTTTTAACAGTCTCTTATGCTTTGGCTCTCTCCCACTCTACCCTCTTTTTTTTTTTTTTTTTTCCTTCCCCTCCCCCATGGGTTTCTGTTATGTTTCTCAGGATCCACATAAGAGTGAAACCATATGGTATCTGTCTTTCTCTGTATGGCTTATTTCACTTAGCATCACACTCTCCAGTTCCATCCATGTTGCTACAAAAGGCCATATTTCATTTTTTCTCATTGCCACGTAGTATTCCATTGTGTATATAAACCACAATTTCTTTATCCATTCATCAGTTGATGGACATTTAGGCTCTTTCCATAATTTGGCTATTGTTGAGAGTGCCGCTATAAACATTGGGGTACAGGTGCCCCTATGCATCAGTACTCCTGTATCCCTTGGGTAAATTCCTAGCAGTGCTATTGCTGGGTCATAGGGTAGGTCTATTTTTAATTTTCTGAGGAACCTCCACACTGCTTTCCAGAGCGGCTGCACCAATTTGCATTCCCACCAACAGTGCAAGAGGGTTCCTGTTTCTCCACATCCTCTCCAGCATCTATAGTCTCCTGATTTCTTCATTTTGGCCACTCTGACTGGCGTGAGGTGGTATCTGAGTGTGGTTTTGATTTGTATTTCCCTGATAAGGAGCGACGTTGAACATCTTTTCATGTGCCTGTTGGCCATCCGGATGTCTTCTTTAGAGAAGTGTCTATTCATGTTTTCTGCCCATTTCTTCACTGGGTTATTTGTTTTTCGGGTGTGGAGTTTGATGAGCTCTTTATAGATTTTGGATACTAGCCCCTTGTCCGATGTGTCATTTGCAAATATCTTTTCCCATTCCGTTGGTTGCCTTTTAGTTTTGTTGGTTGTTTCCTTTGCTGTGCAGAAGCTTTTTATCTTCATAAGGTCCCAGTAATTCACTTTTGCTTTTAATTCCCTTGCCTTTGGGGATGTGCCGAGTAAGAGATTGCTACGGCTGAGGTCAGAGAGGTCTTTTCCTGCTTTCTCCTCTAAGGTTTTGATGGTTTCCTGTCTCACATTCAGGTCCTTTATCCATTTTGAGTTTATTTTTGTGAATGGTGTGAGAAAGTGGTCTAGTTTCAACCTTCTGCATGTTGCTGTCCAGTTCTCCCAGCACCATTTGTTAAAGAGACTGTCTTTTTTCCATTGGATGTTCTTTCCTGCTTTGTCAAAGATTAGTTGGCCATACGTTTGTGGGTCTAGTTCTGGGGTTTCTATTCTATTCCATTGGTCTATGTGTCTGTTTTTATGCCAATACCATGCTGTCTTGATGATGACAGCTTTGTAGTAGAGGCTAAAGTCTGGGATTGTGATGCCTCCTGCTTTGGTCTTCTTCTTCAAAATTACTTTGGCTATTCGGGGCCTTTTGTGGTTCCATATGAATTTTAGGATTGCTTGTTCTAGTTTCGAGAAGAATGCTGGTGCAATTTTGATTGGGATTGCATTGAATGTGTAGATAGCTTTGGGTAGTATTGACATTTTGACAATATTTATTCTTCCAATCCATGAGCAGGGAATGTCTTTCCATTTCTTTATATCTTCTTCAATTACCTGCATAAGCTTTCTATAATTTTCAGCATACAGATCTTTTACATCTTTGGTTAGATTTATTCCTAGGTATTTTATGCTTCTTGGTGCAATTGTGAATGGGATCAGTTTCTTCATTTGTCTTTCTGTTGCTTCATTGTTAGTGTATAAGAATGCAACTGATTTCTGCACATTGATTTTGTATCCTGCAACTTTGCTGAATTCATGTATCAGTTCTAGCAGACTTTTGGTGGAGTCTATCGGATTTTCCATGTATAATATCATGTCATCTGCAAAAAGCGAAAGCTTGACTTCATCTTTGCCAATTTTGATGCCTTTGATTTCCTTTTGTTGTCTGATTGCTGATGCTAGAACTTCCAGCACTATATTAAACAGCAGCGGTGACAGTGGGCATCCCTGTCGTGTTCCTGATCTCAGGGAAAAAGCTCTCAGTTTTTCCCCGTTGAGGATGATGTTAGCTGTGGGCTTTTCATAAATGGCCTTTATGATCTTTAAGTATGTTCCTTCTATCCCGACTTTCTCAAGGGTTTTTATTAAGAAAGGGTGCTGGATTTTGTCAAAGGCCTTTTCTGCATCGATTGACAGGATCATATGGTTCTTCTCTTTTTTTTTGTTAATGTGATGTATCACGTTGATCGATTTGCGAATGTTGAACCAGCCCTGCATCCCAGGAATGAATCCCACTTGATCATGGTGAATAATTCTTTTTATATGCTGTTGGATTCGATTTGCTAGTATCTTATTAAGAATTTTTGCATCCATATTCATCAGGGATATTGGCCTGTAGTTCTCTTTTTTTACTGGGTCTCTGTCTGGTTTAGGAATCAAAGTAATACTGGCTTCATAGAATGAGTCTGGAAGTTTTCCTTCCCTTTCTATTTCTTGGAATAGCTTGAGAAGGATAGGTATTATCTCTGCTTTAAATGTCTGGTAGAACTCCCCTGGGAAGCCATCTGGTCCTGGACTCTTATTTGTTGGGAGATTTTTGATAACCAATTCAATTTCTTCGCTGGTTATGGGTCTGTTCAAGCTTTCTATTTCCTCCTGATTGAGTTTTGGAAGAGTGTGGGTGTTTAGAAATTTGTCCATTTCTTCCAGGTTGTCCAATTTGCTGGCATATAATTTTTCATAGTATTCCCTGATAATTGTTTGTATCTCTGAGGGATTGGTTGTAATCATTCCATTTTCATTCATGATTTTATCTATTTGGGTCATCTCCCTTTTCTTTTTGAGAAGCCTGGCTAGAGGTTTGTCAATTTTGTTTATTTTTTCAAAAAACCAACTCTTGGTTTCGTTGATCTGCTCTACAGTTTTTTTAGATTCTATATTGTTTATTTCTGCTCTGATCTTTATTATTTCTCTTCTTCTGCTGGGTTTAGGCTGCCTTTGCTGTTCTGCTTCTATTTCCTTTAGGTGTGCTGTTAGATTTTGTATTTGGGATTTTTCTTGTTTCTTGAGATAGGCCTGGATTGCAATGTATTTTCCTCTCAGGACTGCCTTCGCTGCATCCCAAAGCGTTTGGATTGTTGTATTTTCATTTTCGTTTGTTTCCATATATGTTTTAATTTCTTCTCTAATTGCCTGGTTGACCCACTCATTCGTTAGTAGGGTGTTCTTTAACCTCCATGCTTTTGGAGGTTTTCCAGACTTTTTCCTGTGGTTGATTTCAAGCTTCATAGCATTGTGGTCTGAAAGTATGCATGGTATAATTTCAATTCTTGTAAACTTATGAAGGGCTGTTTTGTGACCCAGTATATGATCTATCTTGGAGAATGTTCCATGTGCACTCGAGAAGAAAGTATATTCTGTTGCTTTGGGATGCAGAGTTCTAAATATATCTGTCAAGTCCATCTGATCCAATGTATCATTCAGGGCCCTTGTTTCTTTATTGACTGTGTGTCTAGATGATCTATCCATTTCTGTAAGTGGGGTGTTAAAGTCCCCTGCAATGACCACATTCTTATCAATAAGGTTGCTTATGTTTATGAGTAATTGTTTTATATATCTGGGGGCTCGGGTATTTGGCGCATAGACATTTATAATAGTTAGCTCTTCCTGGTGGATAGACCCTGTGATTATTATATAATGCCCTTCTTCATCTCTTGTTACAGCCTTTAATTTAAAGTCTAGTTTGTCTGATATAAGTATGGCTACTCCAGCTTTCTTTTGGCTTCCAGGAGCATGATAAATAGTTCTCCATCCCCTCACTCTCAATCTAAAGGTGTCCTCAGATCTAAAATGAGTCTCTTGTAGACAGCAAATAGATGGGTCTTGTTTTTTTATCCATTCAGATACCCTGTGTCTTTTAGTTGGCGCATTTAATCCATTTACATTCAGTGTTATTATAGAAAGATATGGGTTTAGAGTCATTGTGATGTCTGTATGTTTTATGCTTGTAGTGATGTCTCTGGTACTTTGTCTCACAGGATCCCCCTTAGGATCTCTTGTAGGGCTGGTTTCGTGGTGACAAATTCCTTCAGTTTTTGTTTGTTTGGGAAGACCTTTATCTCTCCTTCTATTCTAAATGACAGACTTGCTGGATAAAGGATTCTCGGCTGCATATTTTTTCTGTTTAGCACACTGTAGATATCGTGCCAAGCCTTTCTGGCCTGCCAAGTTTCAAAGGAGAGATCAGTCACGAGTCTTATAGGTCTCCCTTTATATGTGAGGGCACGTTTATCCCTTGCTGCTTTCAGAATTTTCTCTTTATCCTTGTATTTTGCCAGTTTCACTATGATATGTCGTGCAGAAGATCGATTCAAGTTACGTCTGAAGGGAGTTCTCTGTGCCTCTTGGATTTCAATGCCTTTTTCCTTCCCCAGTTCAGGGAAGTTCTCAGCTATAATTTGTTCAAGTACCCCTTCAGCACCCTTCCCTCTCTCTTCCTCCTCTGGGATACCAATTATGCGTATATTATTTTTTTTTAGTGTATCACTTAGTTCTCTAATTTTCCCCTCATACTCCTGGATTTTTTTATCTCTCTTTCTTTCAGCTTCCTCTTTCTCCATAACTTTATCTTCTAGTTCACCTATTCTCTCCTCTGCCTCTTCAAGCCGAGCCATCGTGGATTCCATTTTGTTTTGCAATTCGTTTAAAGCGTTTTTCAACTCCTCGTGACTGTTCCTTAGTCCCTCGATCTTTGTGGCAAGAGATTCTCTGCTGTCCTGTATACTGTTTTCAAGCCCAGCGATTAATTTTATGACTATTATTCTAAATTCACTTTCTGTTATATTATTTAAATCCTTTTTGATCAGTTCATTAGCTGTTGTTATTTCCTGGAGATTCTTCTGAGGGGAATTCTTCCGTTTGGTCATTTTGGAGAGTCCCTGGGGTGGTGAGGACCTGCAGTGCACTTCCCCTGTGCTGTGGTGTATAACTGGAGTTAGTGGGCGGGGCCGCAGTCCGACCCGATGTCTGCCCCCAGCCCACTGCTGGGGCCACAGTCAGACTGGTGTGTGCCTTCTCTTCCCCTCTCCTAGGGGCGGGATTCACTGTGGGGTGGCGTGTCCCGTCTGGGCTACTTGCACACTGCCAGGCTTGTGTTGCTGGGGATCTGGCGTATTAGCTGGGGTGGGTAGGCAAGGTGCACGGGGGCTGGAGGGGCAGGCTTAGCTCGCTTCTCCTTAGGTGATCCACTTCAGGAGGAGCCCTGTGGCAGCGGGAGGGAGTCAGATCCGCTGCCGGAGGTTTGGCTCCGCAGAAGCACAGAGTTGGGTGTTTGCGCGGAGCGAGCAAGTTCCCTGGCAGGAACTGGTTCCCTTTGGGATTTTGGCTGGGGGATGGGCGGGGGAGATGGCGCTGGTGAGCGCCTTTGTTCCCCGCCAAGCTGAGCTCTGCCGTCCGGGGGCTCAGCAGCTCTCCCTCCCTTTGTCCTCCAGCCTTCCCGCTTTCCGAGCAGAGCTGTTAACTTCTGACCTCCCAGACGCTAAGTCGCGCTTGCTGTCGGAACACAGTCCGTCCGGCCCCTCCGCTTTTGCCAGCCAGACTCGGGGGCTCTGCTTGGCCGGCGAGCCGCCCCTCCACCCCGGCTCCCTCCCGCCAGTCCGTGGAGCGCGCACCGCCTCGCCGCCCTTCCTACCCTCTTCCGTGGGCCTCTGGTCTGCGCTTGACTCCGGAGACTCACTTCTGCTAATCCTCTGGCGGTTTTCTGGGTTCTTTAGGCAGGTGTAGGTGGAATCTAAGTGATCGGCAGGACGCGCTGTGAGCCCCGCGTCCTCCTACGCCGCCATGTTCCGGAACCTCCTCAAATGGAGTTTTACTGTGAAACAAAACACCTGTCTTTCATCCCAAGCTAAATTGACAAGCAATAATTTAGTTGTCTAAACTGAGAGCTTTCAGGATTCCAAACTGCATAATGTCAAAAGACAATGTATAAAGTTGCATTTGGAAGGTTCAAAGGTAGAATGCCATGTAGGCAAACATATTAAATGACTGGTCTTTCCCTCTCTCTCTAGCTCTTTCTTCTGTTTTCTCCCTTTGCCTTTGCTACTTTTTCTTTGTGTTTGGGAGTGGGGAAGATGGGTGGCATATGGTACAGGGGGTTGTGACTAGTTCTAGAAATTGGATGGGTCTGTAACAAAGGAAATCACAAATCTAAAAAAACCTTTTCCTCTCTTATGCTTTCCCCTAGGTGAGCATTTCCTATGATGAGCTAAACTAATCAGAGATTAAATGGAATAAAACCAACAATATTTGGGCTCTTCAAACAAAACACTGGGGTGAGATTACTAAATTCCTACACCATCTCCCTACATAAATGCGAAGTAACACAGCCTGGATTTTGTTGAAACTTTTTCCACACAAATTATTCTGATTTCTCTTATCTTCCACTTCAGTTGTGGTGTTGCAATCTGGGTACTTGGCATCAGAGCATCCAAATTTAGACCCCTAACTTGACTAAGTTTCACACTTCTCCCTCAAGAATTTTGGGATAAATTGTAAAAATAATTGTGGCCTTTGTTTCCCCCAAGCCAAGACCACATATAGATACACACTGGGCATTTCTTTTTCTTTTTCTTTTATTTGGCAGGTTCACATGCTGTCTGTCCCTTCTCCTGTTCTCTTTTCCAGATGAGCAAATGAAGGAAGCAGGGTTATTTAGCAAAATGAAACAGATGCTACAAAAGTAGCCAGTTAGTTGTCTGCAGAAATATCTGATTGGACTCTGCCAGCTGTCAATTAGCATTTCCGTGTTTAGTTGATAAAGTGGTATTTACTTTTCGGGACTGCCATTGGCTGAGATGTTTGGTGTAATGAATGCTAAACTGAGCCTAGATCATTTTTTAAATCGTAGCTTGGGGCTTAACAGGCCTTTAAATGAATTGTATAAACAAGATAACTGTTAATTCTCAATCAATGTGTCATTAATCATCAAATAGTATTAAAAAAAAGCAACTGTCTTTAAAAGGCTCAATAAACTCTATTAAAGTTACCAAATTATCCATTCAGGGGTCATTTTCTCATTCAGAGTGTGTCAAGATTTTAACACAATTGTACTTGACGATACATATTTCTGTGACCTAATAACTGAGAGAGATATATATTTATCTTCATCAATTAATATGGCCTCAAGAAATTAGTAACTATTATAGCCTTAAATCAGTAGTCATTAATAAAAATAGAAAGTAGAACCCACAGTGAGTTCCATGTGTGTTTAGATGGCTGATACCTACCAGCAAGAACTGCACCAATTTCATGTTAGAAAATTAAGTGTGACAAAAACTAGAAAAGTATTTGTCAGCCATTCTTTCCTATAACACAAATGCAATCATTTAAAATTCATCTACAGTCCCACAGACCCAACCCTTGGGGAACAGTCAGATGACCCTAGCTTACACCATTTCGTCCTCCAGACTACAGTTCTGCCTCCCTGGTCATAGGATCCTAGCATAGTGCCTGAATACATTAAGCAATGAATATTTGTTTCATGAATGAACAAGTGACGATGGGGGACATAAAGGGATGTCAGGACCAATTGCATCTATTAACTTGAAGCTGTGTGCTTTATACCTATTATCTCATGTAACCCTAATAATGACTTGTTTAGGTAGGTAGTATTATTCTCATATGTAATTTAATTTCATATTTATTTATATATGAATTTATATACAAATTACTCTTACATTGAATTAAATGAATTAACTTAATATAATCAATAATATATAAGCATATTTACTACATCATGAGCTTCTTTTAAGAAGTCAAATAATGACAGAAGCTTACCATGGGAGCTGTTTTTCCCTAAGGCCAGTTTCCCTGGAGGAGCCTTCTTCAGTCTCTTTTCTGGGGCTATTATGATGCCTGGATGCCATACAAAGAAGTGAGTAACAAATTCAGCCTGTGTTTTCCAGATGGAGGTAATAGTAGAAGCATGTTGGAGGATAAATGAGATTTTACCAGCTGGACAGGAATAGAAAGGACAGTATTTTAAGTTAAAGGAGAAACAAGCACAAGCCTTAGGCTTGTAGAAGTTGCGGTACGTTTGTGTAGCTGAAAGCTTACTATATCTGTGTGGGGTTGGGTAGACGGAAGAATGTAGGCATCAGGAAATGGAGCTGGAAAGATCAACTTGGACTGTTATGTAAAAGATTTATAGTGCTATGCTGAGGGATTTGCATTTTTCCTGTATGTAGAAAGCCAAGCAAATGTTTCAGGAGGCATCGAGTCCGTGTTATAGAAAGATGTGGCAACATCGTGGACAATGGACTGGGGAGGAAAGGAAGCAGGGTTAAGTCCACTAGTTAGGACGCTCTGGTGGTCTTCCATGCAAGCAACAATACAGACCTGAACTGTGCCTGAGTACTTAATGCAGTCGCCATCCATGCCCTGCCTAATAGCCCAACTCTCACCCCATCGTCGGGAATGGAGTTCAGATAGGGTGTGCCCATCCACTTCTCAGTGAGGCACCCACATCCCCAGGTCAGGAATAAATCCTGATTAGTCTAAGCAGTTGAGGAAAAGCCACTTAATTTGCCGGTGATTGGCTGAGGGGCACACCATGTCACGCCGTGTGACACAGTCTGAACAATGTGATGCGAAGGGACTTCGCTGGGAGCTTTTGAAAAATGGTTTTTTCCTTTTATGAAGAGCAAGTGGGCTGGACAGCTCCTTCCACTAGATATTTTCCTGCTTGGACACAATTTTGTAAACTGTGGCAAAACATCTGACCGTGTGGGAGAGCAGAAAGAAAGAACCTGGGCTTTTTATGACATTGATGAGCTGCTGAGGTAATTAATCCTTATTCTAACTATGGTAAGAGATAACAAATTTTCTTTTATCCAAGCTGGCACACCACTTACCCTTCTCCTCTTCTTCCTGCTACTACTGCTACAAATAACATCATGTGTCTGAGAATATTACCACATGGCAAGCACCATCTAAGACAACAACCCTACAAATTAGATTCCATTTTTATCCCCATGCTACAGATGTGGACATAAACTCAGTAAGGTTAAGTGAAGATCACACAGCTGTTGAAGGGTAGGGCCAGCCAGAGTTTGAATTCACCTTTATATCCAGACTTGAACCTCCATGCCACATTGCCTCTCAAGGGACAATAGTAAAGGAAGGTAGGATGGAATTTTGAAGATGTAGTAGAGGTTATATCTGTAACTATAAGCTTAGGGACTTACTGTATTGGATGACAAAGAATCAAATACAGTAAATGCTGCTCAGGGTAACTGAGGATTAAGAGAAGAGGTCTGGGGTTAGGAATTAGAAATACTATGTAGAGGGGTGCCTGGGTGACTCAGTCAGTTAAGCGTCTGTTCTTGATTTCAGCTCAGCTCATGATCTCATGGTTTGTGGGTCCGAGCCCCAGGTTGGGCTCTGGGTTGATGGTGCAGAGCTTGCTTGGGATTCTCTCTCCTTATCACTCTGCCCCTCCCCCACTCCCATGCTCTGACTCTCTCTCAAAATAAATAAACCTAAAAAAAAAAAGAAAGAAAAAAGAAAATAAAAGAAAAGCTATGTGGCTGAGTTTGGGACCTGTTAAAAGAAAAGTGTCTG
Organism: Panthera leo; assembly: GCF_018350215.1. NCBI lineage: Eukaryota > Metazoa > Chordata > Mammalia > Carnivora > Felidae > Panthera > Panthera leo. The sequence continues at coordinate 77,260,991 of NC_056681.1, forward strand.
GAATATGTTCAACAGACAGTTGGGAACGTGAGACTGGGATTTTTAGTTATTATTGCATAGCTTTGTCTGGTCTGGGCACTTAGAAAATGCTTGTGTCATAAAATAAATTGATATATAAGCCGCCTGTGAATCTGTACATTAGTATGCTCTCTCCTCTGCTTCCAACTTCCACCATCTCATTCAGATAGATATATAATCAAACATTAATGTAACAAGAAGAGAGAATATAAAACATCTACACTGGAGCATGCTTAGTATTATGAAAAACTAGCTAATAAATAGCCATGATGAAATCCTTTATTTTCAAAAGATTCATTGGTTGTATTTACCTGTACCCTTTCAAATATGGACTCAAAGTCAAATACACATCATAAATATTTTTATTTCTTTACTGGCATTTTTAGTAATCTAATGAACAATTAGATCATCCCAGAAGGTAGTTTTTCAAGTGTTTTGTGTAATTTTTTCCCCTGAAAGCATTTTGTAGCAAGGGTCAACAGTCCTATGATGGTTTTGGAATGCCAACCAGGTGACAACAGACTGATGCTTCTGTCACCATCCATGTGTTTTGGGTTCGTGTGGCAGAGATGCCAGTGAGACAACCAAGCATTATGCTCTTGAACAGGAAAGTGTTTTTCTTTCCATGAGCTAATTTTTTGTAATAATAGAGTCGAATGAAAGGGGGGCGGGGCACGGCAGGAATAGCTTGTTTTAGCTGTGAGACGGGTACCTAAGTCTCAAGGGTAACAACACAGTGAGAATCAACCACTGGTAAAAGAATTCTAGTTATCCAACTGCTTTGTGCCTTTATGCATTTATTCCAGTTATTTGGGTTTCGGGGGGCACCATTTATTGATGATTTCCAGTGTGCCAGGCACTCTACTTATGCCCGTGTTTGTTTCTGCTGCTGGACTAAAATCAGCTTGAAGACAGGGAATGTCTCTTAGTCCATTTTATATCCCAGAGGCAGAGGCTAAAAGGCTCTTGGAGATGAAGTGAGTTATGCCAGGTGTAAAGAGAGAGAGATCAGAAGGGAAACTGGTCTGTAGGATTCAAATGTTGCAATGTACACAGTCTACAGAGAAATGGCACCTCAGTTGAACAACCAGGTGGCTTGGATGGACTTAGTTCTCAAAGGTGTTCACTGCTCATTTAGGTAATCAGCAAATAAATGAAATGCTCAACTACTGGCTTGACAGTCATTCTATTCAACCCGGCGTTACAAACACGAGATACAGGTATTTGCCACCTTGTGAAGGTTTGAGTTCTGCCACTTTGCTTTTATGAAAGGCCTACTAGGACTGCCTGTTTTCGCTCACCGAAAGAAATCCAGAAGAGAGAGGATTTTTGCCTCTATGAAAAAGGGCAAGAAGTGAAAACAGCATTCAGCATTTGTTTTGCAGGGAGCTTTTATAGAGGCAGCGCGCACTCCCCCAGCAGTGAGGGTGGTACTGCCCAGCTCCTTCCCCTGCAACCACACTCAGCACCTCAGCATCAAGCCACCCAGGCTTTGAGCTGTCTGTGAGCATCTGTGCTTTATCTCCATGTATTTTGTGCATCCATTAGCAAGTTGTGTCCTAGGATATCAGGAAAGTTTTAAATAGGTTATTTTTGGGGTCTGGGAACTCAGAAAGTTTTCCATATAAATTAATGGTAATTGCTTCTCTCTTTATGCCATTTCAGCCTACAAAAAAGATTCATACGGGCACTCTACTTTCAGAGAGCAGGACATACCTGTACCTTTATGGTAAGAGAGACCTGGATTCAAACCCTGGCTCTTTCTCTTTCCAGCTGCACGTCTGTGGTGGAACCACCGTTACTTTAAAGTTTCATTTCCTCACTTTTAAAATAGTATTGACACAACTATCACTTAGAGTGATATTTAAATCTGATAGTGACTATAAAATGCTAAGCGTGGCATGGGGTAAGTGCTCAACTAAAGGTAATGCATGTAATTAATTCTTTTTATCATAATGTTAATGGGGTCTAATCTAAACATTGCATATGTGGCCTGTGACCAAGGATCCCTGGTGGTAGTTTACTTTTGTTCTTGTTTCGCCTTAGATTTCACTGTTAGTTAGGTATGATCAGTGGTGTGGCTTTCCACCATTGCTTTTCAGCCATGACTCTAAACAAGGAAGTACTCTGAGGAAAAGGCTGAAAAATATTGATTACTACAAGTAAATCCTAGGTGATGAGTCACCTTTGGTGGATACCACCTTTGTTCTGTTCCACAGCCATAGGCAAGACTCTTCGCCCAGGGTCTCAGTTAAGAATGTCTTCAGCTGCAAATAAATACACAGGCAAACAAAACCTCATAGCAGGTTTAGGTAGTCTAAGTTTAGTGCAGCAGCTCAAAACTGTCAGGATGAACACAGGCATGTTATCTCTTTGTGCTGTGGACTGGCTTTGGGATTTGTGCCCTATGGCTGTGGCCTTATGATTATAAGATGGCTGCCATTGCTCCAGGCTTTACTTCTGCTTCCCAGACACAAGAATGGTAAAGGTCTTATCCTCTTGAAGCTTTGTATTTTTATTCCAGGGGTACTGTCCTCCTTGGCAGGCTTCCAGTTATATCTTATAGTCCAGAAGTAAATCAGACATATGCCCGTCTTTAGACCATTTGCTGGCTGAGGTAATGAGATTTCAATTAATAATTTCTAACAATAGGATAGGTAGGGACTTATCCAGAGGTTTTCACCCACTACCTGAACTCATGGGGAAGAAAAGCAGGGAATATCTTTTGGGAAGGGAACAGGGTCTTCCGTACTCCAAATACCTTGGGAGAAATTGTATTTGATTTAAAATTGAGGATAATTAGAGCATTTAAATTACAAACAGGATGACCTTGGACAAGTTACTAAACTACTTAGAGCATTAGTTTCCTCTTGTGTAAAATGGGGAAAATAAAATCAATCCGAGAGGTTTGAAAGCTCAGGGCCCAGTCTCTCCCTTCCTGGCTGATAGTCACCTCTCAATAAACGTTGGTTTCCTACTGCGAGATGTTAGCTGAGTTTACTTTTAAAACTCTAAAACCTAGTTTCTTCATCAGCAATACGGGCACAATAATAGTGAGGTAATTCTTGGAAAGCACGCAGCAGCAGAGTTTCAAAATCATACAGCTCAATGATTATTGCATGATAATGTAAGATGTTAAGGATAATGATGTAGGCTGGTTAGTCTATTTGGGTAGTGTTCCCTAATAGTCGAAAGACAAATATTTTGGCTGAAAATAGCTCCACAACCCCGAAGCTTTATTCTTAAAGAGAAATTCTTTTGGGCTTCTAAGGACTTAGGGTCATTGAAAATTTCTTCATTCAATTCAAAACTAGCACTGAAGGTTGGTGGTTCTTAATTTTATTAGCTGTTATCAGGTAACACTTAAAAAGGGATGAGTGAGAAGTATTCGAGTCTTTTTTGTAACTGTGTATTTACTGGTTTGGTAAGGTCAGAGAGAAAATATTATCTCTTCCTCCCACCTTCCTCTGCCTATAGATCTAAGAAAATTCATTTACAGGACTCCGCTTCTTGTCAAACAGACTGCCTCAAATCCAATTTTTCCCTTGTGATTTTAAGAATTTGTTTCAGGAGAACCGGCAGGACTGGCTTCTGTCTCAGGCTAGACAAGCCCACCAAAATGGCCATAGGGTAAGCTCTGAATGGCAAACTCTGCCCAGTGGGAATTCAGCAAGGATGGAGAAACCTCTTGGCCTCCTGCAGGGAGGGGGCTCTGAGGGTTCTCTCCTCACACTTTTGTTTCCCTCCTTGTCTCCTGTTCTCCCTTTCCTCACCTCTTAACAATTATGCCATTAAAAAAATCTTCCAGCTATAAGCCTTTTTTCATTCCTCTCCAGGAGATATGTTATCTCGCCTTCATGTTGGGAGTCTTGGAAGCCTGGGAGTTTGATGAAGAACTTCTCTAAGTAAAACCCAAAGAATCAGGAAGGACTCTTTCAACTCTAAGACTTCCAAAAGAGGAGGGAGAACCAGATAGTGTGAAAAGAAGGAAAACTCTAGCAAGAAAATTAAAATGGTTGGGTTTGTTCTTTCTTCTCCTCCTCCTTCTTCTTCATATTTTTCTTCTTCTCTTTCTTCTCCTTTGCCTTTTTCTTTGGTTGATGACTTCCTATGTTTTATTTGATTCAGCCTCTGGATCTTAACATAATACCTAATCATATACATATCCTGTTCTTTTCCTATTTTTAAAAACATTATCTTCCCAGTTTTGTATACATTGATGGACTTTTCCTTCTTATGTAGTTCATTAATGATGCAATTGCATAAGAAAGAAATTACATATGTTTGGAATGTGGATTTGCTTCATGTGTACAAGAGAGAAGGTACATATTTGAGAAATAAAGCAATTAAATTTCCAGGCAAATATTAAGACTGGAACAAATCAACAAAAATGACTTTCTAACTTCTAAAAATGCTGAATAAATGAATGGATGGATGCTTTCAGACTCAGCTCCAATTCTACATGTTTGAAGAACCACTCACTACCCTTTTTCTTCTTGGAAAGAATTCCCTGCTGTAGCTTAGCGCTTACGATACTGTATTATGATGCCTCTCCACTTACAGGCTGTAATCCCCTCGAGAATGAGGATCTACCTAAGGGACTGGTCCACCCAGAGGATATTCATCAACATTTGCTGGCCTAACATTTGCTGTTCATCAACTTTTGCTGGAGGTGAAAGGGCAAAGAGTCATCAGTTGTTTGTAGGATGGACATTAAAGTCTATGGAATGCAAAATACTCCAAAAACTGGGATCAGCCATTTGGAAAGGCAAAATTTTGCTGGTACTAAAGGAATGATCCTCCTTTGGCTGTCTGACCATTTTAAAGCAGATGTCAGAGTCACACTTTTATCATGTTTATCATCCTAAACACAAGTTACCTGAAACTTTGATGCACCTAAATAATGGCATTATCACTGATTAAAGAGATTAAAGTAAAACAAAGAATAAATCTCTCCAATAGGACACATCTTTTCTCTTTTTCTTTCTGTACGTCTCTAACCTAATTAGGTAGATATGTGATATTACGAACGAACAATCAGCAGTACCTAAACAGGAGATGCACCATGTTCACGCATCTTTTCCACCTTCTCAGCCACCCAGTAGGGGGCGCTGTACTGGACACGGTGAACTGTACAAAGAGGATTGAGAGGCTATATTTAAGCAGCTGGCTTTCTAATGGGGAAGGTGAAAATAATAGGCTTTAAAACAGAGAAGATTCAAATAATAATATCAACAACAACAACACTATCATTGAAATAATAGCTAACAGTTTAAAACTCTTATGATTTATCAGACATTGTGCCAAAAGCTTTATACACATTTTTCCATTTAATTTTCATAGTGATCCAATAAAGATCTTATTAATGGCCCCGTTTTATGGAGACTGAGATTCGATACAAGTTAAGAAATATACCTAGTCACACAGTTAGTGCCAGAGCTGGGAATTGACCCCAGAATCTATTGGACACCAGAGTCTATGTTCTAAGATTAAATCTAATAATGAAAAATTCAGGAGCTGGAAGCAGGAAGGGGATAGTTACTAGGTCACCCAATATATCTCAAGCCTAGGCAAGGACAACAGTTATTAAGGGGATTAATAGTAATAGTCTTTACCTATTATTATTATTTTTTTCATGGTGATGATAGTGTTGAAATAGTAAATCAGGATTTCTTACATTCTTACTTATGTGAAGGAAAGATATTGAGTGTCTTACTTGCAGATTATTCTTTTAGATTCTTTTTTATCCTTTTTCTCCAGCTTTCTTCTTTCCTTCCCTTTTGCTGTCTGATATTGATGCATCGCACTTCCATATCAGATCAAAAGCATATGGGATTTTGAACTTATTGACACTGTTCTGTTAAAAATTACATTTAGAAGCATGTTAAAAGGTCACCTCTCTGGTTACTTATTTCTTGACACTTTGCTAGCACGGACTGTAGCCTTGGTTCATTAGTCAAGGATATTAACAGCCAGGGTTCGGCTTTCTGAGGTCACATGGTACAGTCTGGGCCCACACATATTTCTAAGGCTTGTTAGAGTCTTTATACTTTAAGAATTTCCCATTAATCTCTGCCCAAGAAGTGCAATAATAGGTTAGTTAGTCATCAGATACAAATCAGAATCATTTCTACAAGTATCTTTAATAGCGTTCATTAGTTCTGTGCTTATGTTTTAAGGGAAATGAAGGCGGGGGAAGAAAATGCCCCCTCTCCAACACAGAACCTTTCCCTTCTTCAAGAGCATCTCATTTTGGAATCACTGAAATTAAGACACTGAGAATGTGCCAAATCAAATGCAGAAAATGTGCTTTTCCTGTGGAAATGAGGGCTCCTACAATCCTGACTTTTTTTTCACATAGAGGCATCATCTTTGATCATTATCAGATTTTACAACTCATTGTTCCCTTCCAGTCCTCAGGGTGAGAGGATCATGTAAATGGACAGGCAAACACTGGGATTATAGAAGGCATCCGATATTAATAATGGCAATAAAAAATGTTTACCTAACTTGAGTAGATTGTGTGTATAGATAGGATTTGTGTGTGTGTGTATGTGTGTGCGTGTGTGTGTGTGTGTGTGTGTGTGTGGTGTTCCTCCCTCTCACTTGGAAAGGAAATATCAGAAGATCAGGAAATGCATTATAGGGTTTTTGTATGCAATATTAGTCCATTTCTTGGCGGACACCCAAATCTATTGTGGCGAGAAAGTAATAGATGAACTAACTAGGGACTCAGACTTACTGGCTAGTGTCCAAGAAACATTAAAAAATTGAGTACTGAACATAACAAGTAGGATGGTGCATGCAAATTTAGATGTCTTATTGAAAACAGCACATTTATTAATATATTAGACTTGTAGACGTGAGGGTGTTTTAATACCTACTCAGAAATTACTCATGGGTCGGCTTCACAGAAATATCACTTGCATAAGCATGAGCTTACAGAGATGGTGCCTGGCATGAGTGATCATGGCTGGACTATTCTAAAGGAAACTGGGAAATAAGCAACATGTTATGGTCATGGGCAAGGCATCACCCTTCTTCTTAATTAACTAAACACTAATGTATTGAATGCCCACTATGTGTCAGGCCCTATTCTAATATGCTGGGAATACCCAGATAACATTTTAAAACATCATCACACAGGAACTGTTTTTTTTTTTTAAGTCAGATTTATTAAAATAGGATTTATGTACAGTAACATTTATCCTTCTTAGAGGCACATTTTGATGAGTTTTGGCAAATGTTTAAGGCATATAACCATCCCTATAATTAATATACAGAACATTTCCATCTTTCCAGAAGTTTCCTGTTGATTCTCTGTGGTTAATAACCTCCTCTGATCCCCAGCCCCTGGCAACCATGAATCCAATTTCTCCTAGTTTTGCTTTTCCAAATGCCGTATAAATGGAATCAGACAAATCACAGCCCTTTGTGTTTGTCTTCTTTCACTTAGCATAATGCTTTTCAGACTCATCCCTGTTTCATGTGTCAGTAACTCATACCTTTTTATTGCTGAGTAACATTCTATTTGAGACATTAGCCAGTTGATGGGCTTTTGCATTGTATCCAGTTTTGGTGATTATGGATAAAGCTACTCAAATATTTGTGTACAGGTCTGGTGCATTCTGTGGGTATATATTTTCATTTTCTTGTGTAAATGCCTAGTAGCAGGGATTGCTGGGTCATACAGTAAGTATGTGCTCAACTGCAAAAGAAACTTCTGAAGAGTTTTCAAAATGATTATCCCATTTTGTTTTCCCTCCACAATGTACGAGATTTATATTTATTTTATTTTATTTTATTTTATTTATTTTTTAAAGAAAGGTAGACTGCCACATGCAGCACCTCATTTGGATGTGTCGGGAGTCTTGGAAGCTTGACTACCCTACGTTCTCCTACAAATGGACCTTGAGCATTTGTTTGGAAGTTCCAGCAGGGGAGTGCAGCTGCTTGTTTACCCTTGACCAAAGAAAGTCCTCCTCTATTGGGGAAAGTCGTCCTCTTGTCCTCTTCTACCAAGCACACAGCTTTGGGAGGGACACACATGGAGCAGCGAGGGAGGAAGGGGGCACTTGCCTAGCTAGCCAGCTCAGCCGAATCAACCCTGGCAATCAGTGGGGTGACAGATGTTGAAGCCAGATCGCCCTCACATCCAATGTACGAGATTTTTAGATGATCCACATTTTCGTCAGCACTGGGTATCATCAGTCATTTTAAGTTAAGTTATTTTAATCTATATGTGATGGTATCTCATTACTGTGTATACATGCAGCTCACTAATGACTAAATGCTGAGCATTTTTGCATGTGCTTATTTACCATCTATATCTCTTTGGTACAAATCTTTGGTTTAGATCTTTTGCCATTTTTTTTTAAATTGGGTTTTGCCTTCTTCTTATGGACCTGTTCTGAGAATTTAAACATTAAATGGAGATAACTACCTCACTGCGTTTTTGTGAAAGTGAATGAAATATGCATATTAAAGTGCTTAGCATAATCCCTAATATATTATAAGTGTTATATAAATAACTATTATTGTATTAGTATTATTGTGAGACAGTATTCATGTTCTAAGCTGCTCACCATCTAGTTATCAATGGCTTTCACTTTTTTCTAGATCATATCCCACCCCATCCTGGTCATAATCCTACCTGAGACTCCACCAAGTTTTGATAAAGTCCTAAATGATAATTAAGACATTATATGGTAATAGATAATTGTATAATACTACAGGGCTGTCTTTATTGCTTAAAGATGGAAATATCACCTAAAACCTAGGGGCTACGGTGAAATGACAGGTTGCTGGACTTGGTTTGTTGTGCAATGACTTTGATAGTTGACACTAAATTTCTTGGCTTGCAACAAGTGATACCTTAGAGGACCACATTCTGAGAAGGCAGGGCTCAGTGCTTCTAAAATATTTGAGCAGGGCCATGGGGGACCGCACAAGGGAATGTCACTTCTCTAACAGTTATAAGGATAGAAATGAAAAGGGAAGCCCTATTGGCTAATAAACAGATGGGGGAAATATGTTCCATTCCACTGATGATTTACAGAATGCAAATTAAAACAATATTACATACTATTTTACAACTCTTAGAGAGGTAAAAATGGAAGACTGAGAACACTAAGAATCTTGACAATGTAAGAAATTGGTAAGAAGCACTTAAAAAAATCTTTTTAACGTTTTATTTATTTTTGAGAGAGACAGAGACAGAGTACGAGTGGGGCAGGGGCAGAGAGAGAGGGAGTCACAGAATCTGAAGCAGGCTCCAGGCTCTAAGCTGTCAGCACAGAGCCCGATGCGGGGCTCGAACTCATGAACCGTGAGATCATGTCCTGAGCCGAAGTCGGACGCTTAACCGACGGAGCCACCCAGGTGCCCCAGTAAAAACCACTTTAGAGAGAAATTTGGCAATAATGAAAAACATTCAAGATGCCCATTTCCTGCCACCCAGGAATGTGACTTCTAGGTGTCCATGATAGAGAAATGTTCTCATGCTGTATAAGGAGATATGTTTAAGGGTGTTAACTACAGCACTGTTAACATACAAAGCATTCACCTGTTATTTACTACTAATCAACATTCATATAAACAACTTCTAATCTTTAATTAGATCCATATCTTTTCTTTTTTCTTTTTTTTTCTTTTTTTAATGTTTAATGTTTATTTATTTTGAGAGAGAGAGAGAGAGAGAGAGAGAGAGAGAGCACAAGGGGGGGAAGGGGCAGAGAGAGAGAGAGAGAGAGAGAGAGAATTCCAAGCAGGCGCCACACTGCCAGCACAGAGCCCAATGTGGGGCTCGAACTCATGGACTGTGAGATCATGACCTGAGCCAAAACCAAGAGTCAGACACTTAACTGACTGAGCCACCCAGGTGCCCAGTCTTTTGTCTAGAAGTTACTTTCTCCTGAAAATCTACCATGACTCTGTCATAAGCTAGCATTCTTATCTAATGTGTATTAGGAGCCCTGGAATCACACAGAGATGTTTCTATTACCTAAGTAAATTCAGCGTTGTACACAAGACAATCTGCACTCTGCAGGCAGATTTGAAAAGAAGATGCAAGAACTCTTTAAGGAGCAAATTGGGAAATTTAGATAATTTCTTGCTGAAGTGCTTAATATCTGGTAATATGAGTACTTGAAATGTCTTTAAAATGCCAGTTGGGAAAGGAAAGAATTACATTTCCTAGAGAAAAACCTTGATTCACTAGAGCCCTCAAATAAGGAGTCTGCACCCTCTGGTTTCCTCTCAGAAAGGGGGAAATAATCACACCATAAGTTCATATTAAGTACTAGTCAAAAAATTAAATCAATGCACCTTCAGAAACACTTCCTAAACCTCCTACACTTCCATGTGAGTCTTAGATGATTATTGGCATTTAGTGATTTAACAGTAAGCTGGAGGTCTTGAAAGCACCTCAATGATTCAAAAAATTGGTTTTGCTCAAGGTGCTATCTAATTACGAAGAATAATAAAGCTTTTGAAAAACATGATTTGAAACAGTAAAGTCTGGGTTTGGGGGTGTCAGCTCTAAATTATCAAGAAAATTTATGTTTTACACATATCCATTCAGTAACTCAAAACTTCAGATAATGTGTACCAAAGGCAAGGCTGCCAAACCAATCTACTATACATTGCTAGAACCAAAATACACTGTGAAATATTTTTGCCAAAAAAGGAAAGTATGCATGTTATTTCTCACAATAACTCTAATTCTACTGGCAAAAAAAAAAAAGGACAACCTATATTCTTCAGAGATGTTTATTGTGATGTTATATTAAGTAACAAAATATTTCAAATAGTATAATACCCCAAAATGGGATTGATTGAACTATTGAGCACATTCAATTACTTGAACATTATTCAGCTATTCAATATGCTGAGTTGAAAACAATATATCAACAAAAATGGAGGACATGATATATATAAAAATTCTGTGTCTATGCTATGATTATAATTATGCCAAATTTATGAGTTCACGTGAACAGGAATTTCAGAGAAGGTGGCAAATAGCCATTCATTCTGTGGCTGTTTGGGGGTCATGGAAGAAATGATTATTTTTTAAAACATTTTGTAACTTTTACCTTTTTCTGTTATTTTAAGAGAATGGTAAACACAACACCCTATTCCTTGAGTACGCTGATTTATTTAGAGCTCCCCTCTATACACAATGGCCAACATTAACGTGAGTTTTCTGAAGATATTTAGAATAAAATGAATCTACAGTCTTTGCAAAGAGGCTATAGTTTTCTCCCATAAATCACACCTCCTTTTAAAAGGAAGGAATCTTTCTCTTCTTTTCCTTTGGGCTCCAGCAGGTGGGATCACCTACATAAGATATATTTGCAGTACCTGTTTCCGTACTACATCAGCTAAGCTTTTCCTGAGTTTGCATAATCAAAACAACTTTAAAAAAATAAATAAAGATCAGAAAAGGTGGACTTCTGAGCTGAAAGAGTTTTCTTAAACTCTCACGGCTCTAATTGTTACATGCAAATTGTTCAATAAATAACGCTGACCATAAAAAGAAAAGATATTAATTAAGAAAAGGATTTAGGCTGACTCAGTCTCATACATGAGACAAAAGGTTAAGTAAATGCCAAGGCCGCTGTGCCTCTTCAAACAATGAATATTAGTTTTAGAATCATTAATGTCTGCTTAGAAAACAGAGTCATATTGGAGACTTGTATGCCAAAATAACCAAGAACAGAGCTGATTCTTTTCAATATGAAGCAAAATAATTCTCCACCTGAGGGCTAAATGTATACCATTAAGAGTGCTAGCTACCACAGCAGGGACTGGCACTTTTAACGTAGCTAAACTGAGATCGTGTTTTTCTTGACTATGGTAACTTACACGGTTAACACGGTTAATAATACGTATCAGCAAGGTCTGGATCAACTTTACTGAGGAAAAGCAGGGCTGACTGGTGTTGGGAAGCCATTCCAGTCTCTGATGTGGTTATAGCAGAATTCCTAAGTGCAGGCCAGTAAGGGACAGGAGTGAACGCAGGACTGGGCAGCTGTCTGCCCCTGGCCAGACATGCTTCCTCTCAGAGAAAAGGTATCTTCAAAGCAAGATACTTTGCAGACTCACCTCAATATCCCCAACTGGTTGAGCCTTTGATACTTCCTATATCAATCTGTAAATTCTGCAAACTAGCCTTTATTTTGTAGTGCATTTTTCCACGAAGGTTATTCTTCAGTCACTTTCTAATTTCTACCAGAGGTAGGTCCTCCACTCTGCTGCGGTTGAGGTGAACAGGAAGGGGAAGGTTTTGCCACTTGCATTTTGATAGAGTTTATAAATATAATTTATATTTCTACTGTTTTCATTGAGTTTTCCAAATACCTTGGGAGATCATAATGCCTCTCTCAAGCCAGAATAAGTCTTTTAACATTAATACTTCCCAGTATGGGCATAAGTAATTCACATTTACAGATTTGGGGAAGTGAAGTGTGATTTTCAAATTCTAAAATTGAGAGTTTTGGAGGGGTAGTAAATTAGCTTATAATTATTGCTAATGTTAATTTGTATAGAAAACATATTTAATATGTAAGTTTTAAAAATCCTCTCAAATCCCTTCTGCGTTAAATATCTGTGGTATTGGAAATAACTGGGGTTCAAAAAATGCCTTTTGCCTCAAGTTCTATTTTGCTGGCTGTCTAAATATGTGCATTCCTTTAAAAGACAATTCAACCCCTGCACCTAATGCATATATTTTTATAATGTTGGATTCAGAAATCAGATTTTTATTTAGCTAAATACAGAAAATAAAGGCTTGCGATTCCAGAGTGATCCCACTGATGATTAAAGTAGATCCTGGGGTGTACAAGGTAGAGGACTCTTAAACTGGAGCAAGAAATATGCATGAGAAGTGACATGACAGGAGGTGGGGGAGACCCAGGTCACATGTCAGCTCCTAAGCTACTTGGCAAAGCAGGTTCAGTAAGGCAATTCACCAAATCCTGCCCTAGTTTCTCCACTTTGGAATTTAGATAATACAACCTGCCTCCATTCTGCCCTTCTGGTTCCCTTCTCACTTCATAGACATATTTTGTGAGATTAAAGAAAATGTATAAAGAAACAAAGCAACAACAAAACTGTTGGTTGGTAGGGAAAACAAGTTTTTTAATGTTTATTTATTTTTGAGAAAGAGAGAGACAGAGCATGAGTGGAGGAGGGGTAGAGAGAGAGGGAGACACAGAATCCGAGCCAGGCTCCAGGCCCTGAGCTCTCAGCACAGAGCCCGACGCGGGGCTTGAACTCATGAGCTGTGAGATCATGACCTGAGCCAAAGTCAGACGCCCAACCAACTGAGCCACCCAAAGGCACCCCAGGGAAAAAAAAAAATTAACGTGAGATAGCTTCTTAAATATCTTTATGAAAGCATGATAAAATTTCAGAGCATTTTTTGTTTTTATGCTCTAAATAGCTAATCATGAATATGATAGAGACTATTTTTCTCATTATAGAGTCCTTACTAAATGGTTAACTCAATTACCATAATTTCAACTGCAAGAAATTTATACATAAACATTATGTATATAATGCATACATATCACACATATATATTACATATATAAAATATATATGAATTATGAATATATGATGCATATATATACTTTAGATATGTGTTTATATGTGCATATGCATATGTATTTGTGTGCATACATACATATACACACACACTGGATGGTGAAGTCACATGCTGTGTGTGTGTGTGTGTGTGTGTGTACACTCCAGACACAGACACAGGACTAAAAGGAAGAACTTTTCCTTTGAAGACTTCTCCAGAAGCAGCTGGCAAACCATGGAACTAAATCAGACAGGACAGTCCTATGTGAAGGTCCTTTTGTTAAACTCTCTTGGGGTAGAATTCAAAAAAATTGTGTCTATGCTGAATCATCTTCATAGAAAACAGCTACAGTTAAGTAGACCTGGCCATAGAGGTGGTAGACATTGGGGACTTTGCATCTAACAGAAGGTCCCGAGCCTTTGATAGAGCCAAGTGGATAGAGAGTGAAGTCACCTGTTGGTCTTCCTCGATGCTGGAAGGGAGTGAGAGGTGGACATGGCTGTATAAGCCAAAATTAATACATCAGGGATGAATGAAGGGAGTGGTGCATAATGGGAAATAGTGAGTGAAGTGCAGAGAGGAAAAATAAAAATGGAGCCAGCATACATGTATAGAGTGAAATCAACGAGGAGGAGCTCAGAAGGTGACAGATGGAGAGGCAGAAGCAAACAAACAAAACGAGGGACCCCAATTAAGGAGACAAATGGGATAAAGTATAAAAATATGCAAGGAGTGGGAAGTGAGCCAAAAAAGGAGCCTGTGCACTAGGGTGGAGAGTGAATTGCAGGAAGCAGGCGCGACTGGCTTAGGGTGAAGATGGACACAAAGAAGGGACAGCAAATGAGAGGGCAGCGAGGGTAGAGGATAGAGGGCACCAGAGAGCCTGGAGCATCCTGTGAAGTCATAAATTCATAAACAAAGGTGCAGAGACACTGGGGGAAAGGGAACAAGAGAAAACTCTAGAAGAATCCGAAATTCTATCTTTAACACACAGGCATGTTGATTGTGTTGGGAGTCCCCTCCGCCAAGGAAGCTCAGGAGGGAAGACGTTGTCTTCCCTTTGGGGGAGGTGAGGAACACTAAACATTGCAAGGAGTCTGCTATACAACCACTGATGACTGAGCAAAATGAGGAAGGTATGTTTCAGTACAAAGCTCGTGGTGGGAGCAGTCAATGCTATGAGTTTGGAGGCTAGAGGAGACCAACTTGGCAAGAGACATTCGTAAGATTTTGATGAAGTCTTGAGCTAGGGCTCAAAGGAGAGGTGATTTTCCACAGCAGTAGAGAGATGGCCATTCTATTCTTTGGTCCTAGAACCCTCTTGGGGGTGTGACATTTGTAAGTGAGGGAGGTCCTGAACCCCTGACCACCATCACCTCTACTGCCTTACATTACCTTTCTCAGATGTGGTGCTGGCACCAGAAGCTGCCAATGTAAGCCCAAATAAGCTCTTTTCTTTCACATCCATGTGTTTGGAATGATCATGTTACCTCCTGGTTTATCCACCCTGTTCTATCCAGAACATCTTCATCCATAAATCCTCCACCCACCCTTCTAGGCCTAAGTCAAACACTACCTGCTCCTCCTCTCATTGTGAAGTTAATTGAAGTGTTCCAGTTAAAGTTCCTGCAACTTGTCTGAGCATGGAAGGCCACAAATAGTTGCTAGTTCCCAATCCTCTGGATGGGAGAATACAGAGGATTGGCCCACTTGGACTTCATTTCCCTTTTCTTCTGTTTGAAGAAACTTTGTTCTCAGTTTCCCTGATGGCCACAACGCTTCCCTGTGAATTAAGTTCAGCCATATTTCTACCTGTAAGACTTGGAAGGAGGGAATGGCCCCTGGGCTGTTTTTGTAGGGACGTAAGCCCTGAAAGCATGAGGCTCATCTATGGTGGCACTGGTTGTCAATTTTCCAGTTTCCTGAATATTGACGGGCACGTGGGGTGGTGACAGGGGCAATAGCAGCTCCTTAATCCCAGTACCTTTTCTAGTTTAGAAACAGCCTTAGAGGTAGTAGCTCCTCTGGAGGGCCCACATTGTGGGAGACATTCCCGAATGCTCAGGCCAGACCCTGAGCTTTAATTCTTCTGCCATTTTATAAGTACCCAATTTCCTGTATTAAATTCTTTCCACTGAAAATATTCTGCATATTTTCTGTTTCCCTGTTGAGATTCCACTCCTACCCTAACACAAATATGGATACAAACAGCTATAGCAGTTTGGACCCTCCGTTGTAAGGCAACAATATATCCCATTGTGTTCCACAGTTAATTATACATGAGCTACACAAGTTTCTTGCTTTTTATGCTGTGAGTCCATCAGTACACCATAACGTAAAACACAGCGCCAAATATGGAGTAGGATATCCACAAAAAATGGAATAAATCACTGCATTCTTTTCTCAGTATAAGATCCCAGGCAACATGGAAATTACCTAAACTATTTTTTGTTCTTCTCCTGACACATCATACCATTTCTAGCTTGCCAATATGTTTCCTATTAGAGTGCCTTATTATCAAGGTTGGGGGTAGGTTTCCATGACCTTGCAACCCCTTTCCTGATGACCATCTCAGCTGCCTGGGAATGGGATTTCAGATACCAGTTTGCTTGTGGAGAATTCTTTATGTTGAGATGGAATAGGTACACAGGAACCAGCTTGAATTTTGAGAATAGTGCCCACATAATGAAGTAATAAAATGATGCCAAAGGATTTTATTGTTGCTGGCTACTTCTACAAGTCTTATCATAATTTCTGTAATTAACATATCTGTATTTGTAGTTAAAACATAAACCAGAACTAATAAGAGATCATAAGCTTGAGTTTTATAAGCTGCTTCTACCCACAGGCCTTGGGAATTTTGAGATGTTTTAGCCCATTTATGATGCGGCTCTTATCCTCTTTAGGCTTCAAGTCACAAATACTGAGTTCATGTTTGTTTGTTTGTTTGTTTGTTTTTACCCAATTTGCAAATTGTCTTGCTCTCTATCGTTATCAATTAGCAAAGACAGCAGCAAAATATTTTTGTTATTGTTAATTTTCTTTACCCTACATACCAAATTCCTAGACCATCCTAAGTACTTGCTTAAGCAATATAAAAACGAAATAATGGAAGTTGGAAAAGCTAAGACCAATCAGTATACCGACGCATTGCTGAAGACCAGTCCGAGTCCAGAACAAAAACAAGAAACGTCATGGCGTATGAAAATGCCACTCCTCAGTCTTGTAAGTGGTTTTCAAAATGTATGGCCAAGAATTGTTTTTTCGACTCTGCCATTCTTCTTCTTCCCACTCATTCCCACTCTGCACAAGTGCACATGTCATTATATTCCAACAAACTCAAACAGCCACTTGGCAAAGATATATTTGGTTTCTCCCCAAATGCCCATATGTCCGTGTCATGCAGATGCAAATGTTACTGGAAGAAGATATGCAATGCAGTAAATGCCAGGACGTTCTAAGCATGTTGACTTGTGCTCTTGATGGCATCATCACTTACCTGGGTACTCCCCTAGCTCAATCCTAATTTCTTGACTTGTCCTTTAGTAAGGGTATCACTGAAATTCATAAGTGTTACATCCTTTCATTCACTGAGAAGCTATATAATTAAGAAACTGGAAAGTGTGACAAAGAGGCAACCATTTCCAGTTAGCTTGCATTTGTCTCAGAAAGAGGCTGAGGCCATCAGAGAAGCCAGCTTTTTAACTAAAGGGGTCCCCATCCTACAGACAAATGAAACACACCTTTCACTCGTTAATTCATTCTTCCATTTTCTATGTGCTAACCACGAGGATTATTGAGATGAAGAAATATGGATTCAGCCTTCAAGAGCTCATTGTTTCCTCAGGGAGACAGACACATCGGTGCACCTGTCCTACCTGGTGAAAACTTCCTGCCGTAGAGGCATCAGCAGTGCATTCTGGGAGCAATCAAGCAGGGGCAGCTGAAAGAGGATCCCTGAACATGTTCTCAGCAAATACGCGAACTTCTCTCAAAATGTGTTACAGTGGCACTGGAGGACAAGTTGATGTCATTATATTCCTTTTGGAGAAAAAAAAAAAAAAAACCTGAGATTTAGAAAAAAACTGGAAGTAAACTTCCCCACAGCCATCATACAGAGCTGAGATTAGAACCGTTTCTGAAGGCACAGTGACTCAGCCCAACAAAATAGATGTGCTGTTCCAGCATTGCTTGGCAAAAAGCCCTCCTTGCCATGAGTAGAAAAGATGCTACATTTTGTTTCATATTCAAAATATGTTATATAACCCAGTTGGAATTCACTGAAACTATGTTCTCACTTCATTCCAGACCCTCAAGGGACACCTGGAAGTGAATTGTGGGCAATGAACCATCTGTTTTTCTGTTCAGCCTTTCCTTTCCAAAGTCAGTTCTTCCCCTATTTGTGGTAAGGTGACTACCATTTCCCTGTTATACAAAAGCAAAGGCCCAGGATCAACTGTGAGGCCTTTCTTTTCCCTTCCCACTCCTATCCGTTCATGACCTAATGTATACACATTCTTTCAGAGAGTCACATACCCAGAAACACACTTATCTTCTTTTCTGTCTCCTGTCTCCATTCATGTAACATCCTGACCCTTCCAATGGTATCCCACTACCTGTTCGGCTCTAAGCTCTCCTGATTTATACTGCCTGATTTGTCTTCCTACATTTCTCCTGTCATCAATTAATCATCCACCTTGTGCCAAACCCTTAAAGTCTCTCTTCTACTTGAAAGAGAAAACACTTAGCCTGACCACTAACAGCTCTCCAGGCTCATGTTCTCTGGCCCTCTTCTTTCTTTCTTTTTTTAAAAATAAGATTTGCCTGTTCTTTTTTTTTTAAATGTTCATTTATTGATTTTGAGAGAGAGAGAGAGAGAGGGGGAGAGAGCGAGCGAGTGGGGGAGGGGCAGAGAGAGAGGGAGAGAGAGAATCCCAAGCAGGTTCCAGGTTCTGCACTGTCAGCACAGAGCCTGACATGGGGCTTGAACTCAGGAACCATGAGATTATGACCTGAGCCAAAATCAAGAGTTTTTTTGTTTTTTTTTTTTTTTTTTTTCATATTTGATCATGCTGCTGTTCTTTCCTGGGTTGCTTTACATCTATTCTTCCAGAGCCCTCCTTTTGACAAGGTTCCACCTCAGCCTCTTGAAATCTTTCTTGATTGTTCTAGTTAATCACATCTTCCTTCCACTCAGAACCCTCAAAGACTTTAAAAGGTGTACCCTTAATTTGGCCCTCACCTTAGCAGACCTGGTCAGAAAATACTCTTTTACACCTATGTGTCAAATCTTCCCAAATATTTATCGATGACTTAATACACTCCAGTCATTGTGAGAGATGTCTTACTTATACCATCTTTTAGAGCATGAGTGCGGGAGGAGCAGAGAGAGAGGGAGACACAGAATCCCAAGCAGGCTCCAGGCCCTGAGCTGTCAGCACAGAGCCCGACATGGGGCTCGAACTAGTGACCTGTGAGGTCATGACCAGAGCTGAAGTCACACGCTTAGCTGACTGAGTCACCCAGGTGCCCCCCTTTTTTTTTTTTTAATTTTTTTTTTAATTTTTTTTAACTTATACTATCTTAGTAAAATCTTGCAAAAATCTCAGGAGTCAGTATCCCATTTTCGGATGAGAAAACCAAGAAGAAAAGTCCCTGATGGACCTAGAGCCACACAGCTAGTTAGCATCTGAGCTGGACTAGAGTTCAGGTCTGTCAGAAGGCAGGTCCATGAAGTTTCCACTGTGATATTATAATATGAACTCTTTGATAGAAAGGACCGTGTATAGGACGTCTTTAGAACCCACCAGCAGTGAACATACTGCAAATCCTTAATGGTATGTACTAATTAAGTTTTTCATTCTAAGGGTGCTCTGTAACCTTCATTTTAAAAGGGACGGCGACAATAGCGTTCAGGCCGACGACAGGCTCTAAATGTTCAACTACATGTGGAGTCAGCAAAGTACACACCTGTTTTCATTTCAGAACTGCACACCAATTTCCTTTCCTAAGAGAAGTGCAAGAAAGCCGATTTGTCCATGGGTGGGAGAAAGAAGATCGTAGAAACCTCTCTCATCAGTGAGAAAAGAGAGGCCTCAAATTGTGTCTGCCAGCCCTTTGCTCCTCACCATTTGATTTGGGGTTAGGGTGCTGGCCCATGTCTTCCAGTTGATTCTTTGACGAAGAGGATGGTGACGCCAACACTGTGAGTTTACAGTGAACGGCTCTTTGAGAGTTAGTCCACCACGAAAACCTTCCGCTGTTTTGCTCCAGTAAAGTGGGGTCACCACGTGGCCCCAGTGAAAGTGATAACCTGCTAATGTGGTCACTGTGTCAGACAGGAGTGGCAAATCCTACTTGAAATGAGTCTCCTTTGGCTGTAGAGAAGTCTTCATTAGACCAGATTAGAAACAGGAGTGTCAAGAATCTGAAGTTTCTCAAAACACTGAAAGAGAGATGTGACTTGCTTTATGATCAAAAAGTTCACGTCTGTAGAGCCAGTGATTAAGGAAATTTTTCATAAAACTCAAGAGGTTCTGTGAAGATTCTGGTGACTAAGAATGTCACTCTCTGTGATGAAAAATAACTAGAGTCAGGTTGAAGAATAATGTTTGCATCTTCACTGTGTGGGTTCAAGAACTATATTCCACTAGAGTTAGCTAATATTATGCAAGCTTTGAAAAGAGAGATGTTTTGTGACTAGGATAACCTACGGAGAATAAAAAGTCTGATTTGATGAAAAGCCTCTGGTAAAATTAGAACCTGTTTCTATGCTTATTCAAGGAAAATAGAAAGTAATGAAAATTAAAAGAGTGGCAGAAGAATCTTGCAAAAATCCTGACAAGATGGCAATCTAGAATTCAATAGAGTTGATTTTGTCTTTCTCTATGGTTTCATCAGCTTTTTTTCCTCTTCCTTTCCATTTCTTTTTCTTTCTGTCTCTCTCCAATAAAGACACATTTCTTAGTAAATTCATTATATGCATAAAAGCAGTATTTTCAGGGAGAGCATACAAGCTTGTAAAGAAGAGCAATGGGGAGACCGTGCTCGTCAGCAACCCATCAACAAGCAGTTACTACTTGGTGCACACTGAATTCAAGGGGCAGTGTAAGGAGAGAAGTGGCTGATTTTAGACAAGCTTCAAGGATCTAGCCTGGCAGATGCATTTGTGTGGGTATCGTGATTTGGAAACTATTTATCATATCAAGAGCCAGGAATAGAACTTGGACGCTGACATGTTTAACACAGAGGGCCGGGAGGCCCTGAAGCCCGAGCACAGAGCACAGAGCACAGATTCAAGTGTTAACCACAGAGGACAGTTAATATCAATGTCAGGGGACACGGAGTTAATCAGTTTGGACCAGCATTCATTAATTGATGAAATCTAATGGGTGCCATACTCTGTGCTCGACAGACTTCGTAGTGAAAACATAGGCCTGTGTACAGCCAGTGGACCACGTCAGACTCTGAAGTCAAAGCTGAGAGCCCATGAGAAACACTCGAGAGAGACAAGTGAGTTGCAGAAGTCTTAATCCCGAAGCCCTTGGGAAAAACACCCTGAGGCTGCTGTTGAACCAACTGCCCTAAAGCATGGTCTGCAGTGTTCAGATCAATATCTTATCGCTGGACAGGTCTGAACAAGCCAGGGTTTCGGTCTGACTCTGCAAACCAGGAGCATCCCAGGTCACTGAGGACCTTTCCCTTTGTTGCTCAGTCTAGTGCACAGGGAAGAAATAAATAGTCACAGAAAGGTGTGGACTGCAGGGACCTCTCCCAGTGGTGCCCTACGAAGTGGCAATTATAGACATGAAGCATCTAGTACAGTTCCTGGTGAACACCGAAGTCTAGACTGAATACTAATGTCTATCTTGCAGTTACTAATTGGGTAAACCACAGCCCACTGACTACATTTATCTACATTTATAAAATGGGCATCATAACACCTTCTGCGTCTGATCTTGGTCTGATTGTCCTCTGCTCTGTTTTGCTCTGCTCTGCTCTATGTTGCAAGAGGCTGACCCTGCAAGTGCATTTATCTGTTTCCTGGCCAATGGGAGGGAGGCACTCGTGGGAGAATGGAGGGCAGGAGAAAGAGAGATACCAGGGTATTTTTTCCCACAGTCTCACTGCCTTGGCGGGCATTTCCAGAAGTAACTGTGTCTCCTCTGTGGTTCTGGTTCCCTCTGGGCTCTTGTAATTCTATCTTCTTCCTTTCCCCACCAATAGGAAGGTGTCTCATCATCTTTTTGGCATCTCAGCTCTTGCATTCCCTGTGTTATCAATTTACTATCTTATATTCTCGTTACCAACTGTCCATCTTAAATCCACTCTGTGATAAATATGTAGAAGGTTTCTTTTTCCTGCTTGGATTCTGACCAATGTACCTTTTTCACAGTGTTCTTATAAGGAGTCGTGGTAGTGCTCACTTTGGCAGCACATATAATAAGGAGTAGCGGTAATTTCAGACATGAAGCCTCTAGTACAGTGCCTGGTGAATAGTAAAGTGCTCAGGTATTTGCCCACTAGATACGGTTGTCAAAGCAAGACCTGCTTTATGTTGGTCCCCTGAGTCCCTATTTTAGGCTCCATCTCCAGTCGTCCTTCATTGTGCACTTAACTCTGCGTGGCATTTGTTTGGTAACAACATATACATGCTTTTGCATGTGAGCTTAGATAATATCTTAAAATTTTTTTAATGTTTTATTTACTTTTGAGAGAGAGAGAGAGAGAGACAGAGTGCAAGCGGGGGAAGGGCAGAGAGAGAGAGAGAGAGACAGAATCTGAAGCAGGCTCCAGGCTCTGAGCTGACAGCACAGAGCCCGATGCAGGGCTCGAACCCACGAACCATGAGATCACGCCTTGAGCCGAAGTCGATGTTAACCGACTGAGTCACCCAGGCACCCCGAGCTAAGATAATATCTTAAAATTAATGTTTTATTCCTTTCATGGCCCTAAACGTGCTAGGAATAGCAGGCCCCGATTAAATGTCTGATGCTGGAAAGAAAGCCTTGAAATTTACTTCTCTCTCCACTCTTAGTGTAGTTTGTGAGATTACCCTGTTTCCCAGGTGGTCTGAGGGTGGGCATCCCCTCCCTGAGCCCATGTGATGCTTTCTCACATAGCCTGAGGGTTGTGTGCAGGAGCCCGTGGCAGCTGTGACAGATCCTGGAAATCTATCACAGGCCAAGTTTTTTTGAGCACAGTGTAAGCATCGGTGTTGCGTTCACCTAGAGAAATAAGAGCAGTACATTGTCATCATTACTTACAGGTGTCTTGTCCGCCTATGGGAGACCATGTAGCCCTTTGCCTAGAAGCACAATTAGCATCTTTACTGCCTATTTCATTGTTAAAACTCAGATGTGTTGAATAGGCCTCCCAACCATCATTTTTCCTCAGTATAAATACTATTTTCTTGAGAATTGGGGTACTAATTAAGAGATACCCCTTTGTATCATGTTTGCCATGATATTTAAACTCTTGAGTCACAGTGTCCTCCTCTGTAAAACTGGGAAAATATTACCTTCCTACTAATATTATTTTCAGAATTACAAGTATATGTAAATGTTTTTTTTTCAAATCAAGGGATCCAAAGATGCCAGCACCATTCAATTGGGAATGAATAGTCTTTACAGCAAATGGTGGTGGGAAAACTGGATATCTATATGCAAAAGACTGAAGTTGGACCCTTACCTAATACCATACACAAAAATTAACTCAAAATGTATCAAAGAACAAAATGTAAGACCACAAACTATAAAACTCTTAGAAGAAAATAATGGACAGGGGAGCCTGGGTGGCTCAGTCAGTTAAGCATCTGACTCTTGATATCAGCTCCGGTCATGATCTCACAATTCATAAGATTGAGCCCCACGTCAGGCTCTGTGGGATTTTCTCTCTCTTTCTCTCTTTCTCTCTCAGAATTAATAAATAAACTTGAAAAGAAAAGAAAGAAAAGAAAAGAAAAGAAAAGAAAAGAAAAGAAAAGAAAAGAAAAGACAAAAGTTTCATGACATTGGATTTGGGAATGATGTCTTGGATATGACACCAAAGGCACAGGCAACAAAAGAAAACGAGACAAATTAGATTGCATGAAAATTTAAACATTTTTGCATCAAAACACACTAGCAACAGATTGAAAAGGAAACCTGCAGAGTGGGAGAAAATATTTGCAAACCATATACTTGATAAAGATTAATATACAAACTATATAGAGAATCCCTAAAACTCAACAAGAAGACAAACAACACAATTCAAACATGAGCAAAGGACTCAAATAGATGTTTCTCCAAAGTCGATACGCAAATGGCCAATAAGCACATGAAAAGTTGCTCAATATCACTACTCATTAGGGCAATGGAAATCAAAACCACAACAAGATACTATTTCACTCACGTTAGGATGACTCCTATCAAAACTACAGAAAACAACAAGTGTCGGCAAGGATGTGGAGAAATTGGAACACTTCTGCCCTAGAGGTGGGAATGTAAAATGATCCAGATGCTATGGGGAAAAGTATGGCATTCCTCAAAAAATTAAAAATAGAATTACCGCATGATCCAGTAATTCCCCTCATGGGTATATGTTCTGAAGAACTGAAAGCAGGGTCTCAAAGAGATATTTGTATACCCATGTTCATAACAGTATTATTTACAATAGCTAACCTGTGCAAGCAACCCAGTGTCCATCAACGAATAAATGGGGAAGCAGCAATATATATGTATATATGTATATGTATATGTATATATGTATATATACACACACACACACATACATACGATGGAATATTATTCAACCTCAAAAAGGAAAGAAATTATGACTTATGCTATAACATGAATGAACTTTAAGGATGTGCTAAGTGAAATAAGCAGGTCACAAAAAGACAAATGGATGCTTCCATTCCTACATGAGCCACCTAAAGTAGTCAAAATCATAGAGACAGAAAACAGAATGGTGGTTGCCAGGTCCTGGGAGTAGGGGGAAATGGAGAGTTACTGTTTAAGGTATAGAGAATTCCAGTTTTACGAGATGAAAAATGTTAGGGAGATGGATGGTGGTGATGGATGCACAACATTATGAATGTATTTAATACCACTGAACTGTACACTTAAAAATTGTTAAGATGGCAGATTGTGTTTTACCACAGTAAACAAACTTTGGGGAAAAAACCCAAAGACAAAGGGATCCATGAAGTAAAAACCACCTCACTCAGGAGGATGATCTCAAGACTTATGGACTGACTGGATACATGAAGTTGAGTCTTAGAACTCTGTAGAAGGGCAAGAGCACAAGAGTCTCCTGTGGCTCTTTGAGTAACCCTTGTCCTGCTTCTTATGTTACCTAGAAAACTGGAGACTTGCACACCTGAGGCTCAGTGGAAAGTATGCAATTAGAAAAAAACACAGCTCTTGTCCTCAAGAAGGTCGTAGTGCAGTTGAGGGGAGGAAAGTATATGTTCTCTCATGGTTCATTTCAGCTCGCCTGTCTTACTCAGCTGCCTGAAAGAAAGGCCCGTACCCTGCAAAGTTTGGCTTATTTTTTTGCAGAAAGAAGCCTGCAGATCACTGGTAGCAACTATTTTTCGTGGTAAAATTTCTCAAATAGCAGAGGAAAATCTAGATTTGGTAAGAAAAACAAAGCTCAAGCTAAGTTGGGAGCCCCAAAGCTAGCCTGTGTAAGAGCTTATTCTGAAGGGCTAAGTTCTCAGCCTGTCTTTTGGAGTGACTCACCAGAAGATTCTTGTCATAGAGTGAGGCATCTTCCCTTTTCCAGTAATAAACTCTTAAAGATCTTCCATGTTTTCCTCTTCTTTTTTTCCTTCTTAAAACCCTGATCTCCAAAACGTAGTTGGGACTCTAGAAAAGAAGAAGGTCAGTAATTTAGGAACACAGTATCCAGTGATTCCTTCTCTTCTTTGAGTCTTCCCATCCCTAAATAGGAAGCAGGAAAATCACTTGTATGAAAGGCAGCACCACCGAGAGCCTTGCTGTGCATGCTTCTCGTCCTTGAGAAGAAAGGACTTCGCAATATCCTATGTCATACATAACAGAAACCAAAGGCAGGTGAACTAAGTATACAGACTATGGATTCTTTCATGGCTGGGTTCTCTGACTTGGAGAGCTCATGTCTAGATTAATGAAAATGTGGAGCATTCACAGAATCATCAAGATGGTTTAGATAGGGAGGGGAAACAGGCAAGAGTGAAGGCAGGAGAAATACTCTTTTTTCCATTGCCCAGCTCCTCATCATTTCCTTAGTTGATGACCCACTGACCCACTGCTGTTAACTTTCAATGGCTTTCTTTCCCACCACACCTCTTCTTCCTTTTCTAACCAGCTCCCCCCTCCACTTCCGCTTTTTTTCTTTGCAAGTTGCTTCCATGCATAACGTCAGCAATAATCACTGTGGTATTGTTGCTCAGGAAGTTTTGAAGAGTCAGAGTGGGCTGTAATTGAAGAGTTCATTACCAAGATCAGCTGGTTCCCTGATTACAGTGGCAAGGTGAAATATTTATCCTCACCAAAAATCTCCTGCACAACCGTCTTCCGAGTCACCCACTTTCCACTCTTTTTTCATTCGAACCCCGATGAGCTTGTCAGCAAAATTAAAGGTATGTCATTCACATCGTGCCTGCATTGCAAAGGACTATAAACCTGCCAACCTCTTTGATGAAATAAAAGGGTTTTATTTATGATTCATGTAGGAATATGAGGTTATTTTTATTCCGTCAGTACACTAATAATCAGACGAGGGCTCGGGAAATGAGGAGCCCAACTGACAGGGAAGGTTCTGATAAAGGGGAGCCCTCTAGGGTGTTTGCCCCGCTTTGTAATCTCCTTTCTAGTGTGAGGTTACGAGCGTGGCAGAGTGTGAGCCAGCTATAAGGCTTGGCTGCAGGAACAAAGACAGTTGCAATCCGGCAGGACTTGGGATGCCATTCGATGAAGGGGAGGGAAAAAAAAAGCAGTCCCTTCCACGAAAAAAAGTTTTTGCTCCGGCCTCAGGTTAGCAATTTGGAGCCTCCCCAGTTTCCTGTGATGTCTCCAGTTCAAAAGACAGCCGATCTTCCAGTCTGCACTCCTACTGGGCATTCTAGCCAAAGTTAAAAAAAAAATAATAATATAAAAAGATAAGTAAAAGAAAGAGAAAGGAAGAAAAGCCAATTGGCCAGGTTCCTTCCACAATCATTAACCATTTGTTCCTGCCACCAACGTCCTTGGTTAAGGTGATCTGACTTAAAGGCAAACAAATGTGGCTGAGTGTATTTCAAAGGACACCCTTGCCTTATTATTTCAAATACGCCCATAATTTGGGGCCCCTTTCATCTTTGTTCCTGCTCTAGGAAGTGCTTGGAAGCTATTTTAATTCAAGTTGGGGGTAAATTCTCATTCCTACCCATTCCTCCCATTGAGATGACCTTAAGCAATTCTGAATAAAAAGTTATCTCTGCATGAACGGGGCAGCATTAGGACCTGTGATTTGCTCAACAGTGACATCTTGGCAGAGAAACACAAAGACATACAATCTACTGAGGATGAAGTGCAAGAAAGTTCACTGGAGGAAGGAAAATAATACTAATCCTTTATTCAATAAGCAGTGAGTAAAATGAGGTGCTTTTTTCGGTAAGGTTAAGTAAGTGAAAAGTAAATTTAAAAACGGCTGTATCAACTCAGATGAGTAGTTATGTGAGGGGTCCCGCTGACAGTGTGGTTTTTTGACAAAGTACCACTTAACGTTATCCTCAGGTATTTATGTATACGTGTATGTGTCTGTATGTCTTTCCAGAGAAATCGCACTGGCAAAGGTCCTGGCTGTTCCTTCAGAACCGAGAGTTGGGTTCTCCAGTGTTTATCCTCCTCGCTCCACAGCAAAGGGCACCTTTTCCGAGGATGTTGTTGCACCCACCCATGACTGAAACAAGCCTTGACTGATACCGGAACATTCCTCCAGGATGGCCAATTACACGGAAGTGGCATCTGCGGAAGTAAAAGCCCCGGCTACACACCAAAGTAACCGAGGCCTGAGCCGCACGCCCCGTGAGAGGATGTAAAAGATGCTTTGTCAGGATCTGCCTGCGTGGGCACTTGGCACTACTGGTTTACGTATCTTGGGTCACCCTGTCCTATTAGAAAAATCAGAGGAAAATGTCTTGCTTCGGAACTATCTGGTCAAATCATTTATCTCTCAAGAAAGTCAGGCATTGATGGGGCACCTGGGTGGCTCAGTTGGTTAAGTGTCCCACTCCCCTCGGGTCATGTTGTTGCAGTTGGTGAGTTCGAGCCCCGCATCGGGCTCTGTGCTGACAACTCAGAGCCTGGAGCCTGCTTTGGATTCTGTGCCTCCCTCTCTCTCTGCCCCTCCCCCACTCGTACTCTCTCTTTCTCTCTCTCTCTCAAAAATAAATAAATGTTCTTAAAAACTGAGAACAAACTGAGGGTTGATGGGGGGGTGAGAGGGGAGGGTGGGTGATGGGTATTGAGGAGGGCACCTTTTGGGATGAGCACTGGGTGTTGAATGGAAACCAATTTGACAATAAACTTCGTATATTGAAAAAAAATGAATAAACTTAAAAAAAAATAAATAAATAAACGTTAAAAAAATTAAAAAAAAAGAAAGTCAGGCACTGTTGCTGTTGTTTTCAGTTTCCAAGACATATTCTGATAAGGTAATCCTATAGTTGGAGAGAAATGGCATGTTTAGCTGCCTTTGCTGGAAGCCTGGCCTGTCTCATCCAAGTTCCACAACTGAAGTTCTGTGTGGCTTTAGCAAGTGACCTAACATCTGTGTGCCTCAGTTTTGTCATCTCTAGCACAAGATTCTCTTAGCCTCTTGCCTCGCTGTTTGAGTGGCAAATAAGATATTGGGTGTGCGTGTTTAGAAAAGGATAAAGCTTGATTCGGAGTCAAGCTGTTTTAAGTGTGAAATTCTACATTCAAAAATGGGCTTCGTGGTAATGCATGCCAACCAGCCTTTGAGCTGGGTTCTAGAAAGGGTTTCCCATCTAAGACAGGGCCTGCCTAGGTGGGGAACGACTCTGAATGGCAGAAGGTGGGGTGGGGGTGGGGGTGGGGCAGACACAACTGTGTTATGTCCAGTGCCCCTCACAGATTTCTATTAGAGAAAGCACTGGCCTAGTGGTCACTGTCAGAACAAAGTGGGAGAAGTCCTGAGCCGCAAAATATCATAGAATGATCTAGTTCACGGGATCCAGAGATTCCAAGGCCTGCTTTACTTTCATTGAAATTGCACCAAAATGAGAAGCGCTTCAGTTTGTTAGCACCGGCGACTGACAAGGCAATTACTATGGAAGTATTTAAGAAATTAGAACATCTCTCCAGTTCCGCATATGGATCTTTGAAGGCAGCCTCTTTCACCATGGCAGAGAAAAGCCTGAGGTGTACAAGGAGATGGCCTTGCACCTTTATTTCCCAGAGCCACGAAGCACGCCTCTCACGCAGGCCGTAGTGCCAGGAGGTACAGCAGGTAACTAGTCCATCGGCCCTTGATTTCACTCTCATGGAGCAGGGAGGTTCATTATACTCCCTTTATCAGCAGCGAGGTTTACAGCTGAATCCATAAGAGAGCTCCGTGTGAAACATGAGCTGAGAGAGAGGCCCTGCGTCTCACCATTAATAAGCCCTCTTCTGGGATCCGGCATTAGCGAGATTCAGCGGATCATGGAGCACAGGGGTATCATTTTTACATGATTACTCTAAATTCTTAAACCAGAGGCTTAAGAGAGAGGCTTCTCACAAAAGCAGCCGTGGGAATTGTTGAATGATTGGTACAACACTTGCAGTGGGTTAAACTACTTCAGGTAGCTCCACTTGTGGGGCTTACGACCCGGTATTTAGCAACCTGCTTTCCAAACGAAGGGGAAGGGGATGAGAGGAGAGGAAGGGTTGTCATGGGGGAAAGGGCAAGGTTTACCATGAGCCCTGGTGTGGTGTGCCCGCAGCCCCACCCTGCCCTGCCCTCCTCCTGCTCTTGCCACGTCTGCCTGGCCTCTCACCAGTGTGGTACTTGGGATTATCCGCTTTCAGAACACTGACACCACTGCAGGTCTTCTGAAGAGGCTGACACTTGTCCCCATAAACTCACCTGCTTCCTTCTCTGGCAGCAGTGAGATCCCTGCTGAGAATGACAGGCTCGGACAACCGGAGCCCGTCCTCCGGCCCGCTTGGGCCTCCCTTCTCTAAAATAGCGCCGACGTTCAGAGAAGAAAATGCTGACGCTGTTTTCTCTCTTCCTTTGGTCCAAACTTCCAACGACTCCTGTAGTCTATCTAGGAGGTCTCTTTGAAGGTAATGTGTCTCTCTGTGCCTGGGCGACTCTCCATTGGGCTTCACTACCCATGCATAAACTAAAGTTTAATTCATCAGCTCAGAACAAGGGATACCTGCCTCCATTCAGCACAAACCAACACTCTAACGAGGGGTTTTCTCAGGGGAAAAGTGAGGCAGCTTTCTACTTTGCCTCTGAATATGGGAAGTCCCAGAGGGCAAACCAAAGGCTCACCATACCTTCAGTATTTGAACTCTTAAGAGGCACCTCTTATCTGATTGCCTAGGACATAGGTGTATTATCTGAAGCCCCATCTTGCCCTTAATTGTACTGGGTTTTGTATTGTTCTCTCATTATTTCAAAGGTTGGTATCAGCTCCCCACAATGAGAGACTATGCCATTGAAGGGTAGGGACTGTGCTGTATTTTTCTTTTGAACACCCAGAGACTTCCAGCACAGCCCTGGGCATATTTGACATACTAAAAACAGACTGGCTGACTTCAGTAGAAATGCAATTTGCATTCTTAGGCTCCTTCTCCCTGAAGCCTCTGACACTTATTTGAAAGTATTTTCAAAATGTTTACATCTGTATGAGATCTAGAAATCCATAATGGTGTGGACTGAATTTTGTGCCCCTAAAATACATAGGCTGAAGCCTTAATCCTAACGTGACTGTATTTGGAGGTAGGGCCTTTAAGGAGGTAAATAAGGTCAAATGAGGTCGTAAGTGTGAGCCTCTAATCTGATACGACTGGTGTCCTCATAAGAAGAGAAGGAGACACCAGCAATTGCTCTCCATGCACGTGCACAAAGGAAAGAATACGCAAGGACATAGCCAGAAGGTGGCTATCCACCGGCCAGAAAGTCAGGTCTCACCAGAAAGTAACTCTCCTTGGAGCGAGATCACGGACTTCCAGCTTCCAGATCCGTGTGAAGATGCATTTCTACGAAGACATCCAGTCTGTCGTGTGTGGTGCTGGCAGCCCAAGCATGCAAATACGCACAGCTACCCATTTTACAGATGACTCAGAGAGACGCATAGGGTCAAAATAAACATCTGCTCTCACATCATGCTCATTTCACTGTCTCACGTTGCAGCTGGGAAATGCTGGGTGCCAGTGGAAGGGAACTGGAGTGCACAAATGAAATCTCGGTATCAAACCGTACTGAGTTTCTTACATGATCCCCTTCACTTGCCAGTTTATAGCCTTTGGAAACCTACCAGCCTGCAGACAGTGGGAAGGAAAGTCGGGGGGGCGGGGGTGGCTTCCTCTGGAAGTCATAGAATGTAGCGAGTCTCAAAATCAATTGCAAGGGGAAGTTTTACTGTGGGGCTAGTACAGGGAGGCACCCCCAAAAGACAGATTTTGTTTCTCCCAAACCACGCACGTGAATATAGCCTAGACAACCGTTCAGAACATTTCTCTCACAAAAAATAGGGGAACCACTGGCTATTGGGACAATTGACTGACACTACAGAAAAGGAAGTTAATCTTCCATATCAAAATTTTCAGATGGATCAAAGATCTAAATGTAAAAATAAACTATAAAAATACTGAAAGAACATGTAAGTGAATGTTTATATAATTTTGAAGAGGGAGAGGTCTTTTCACATGAAACTAAAGACAGAAGTTCTAAAAACAAAATTTACATATTTTACCTGATAAAAATCAATAATACCAGTGTAACTAAGCAAACCAGTTAAAGACAGGAGTGAGATGTTTCGAGAAATACATGAAAACATATTTGCACATATGTAGCCAGCAAAGTTAATATACTTAAGTATGTGAACAGTTCTTTCTAGCTGGTAAGAAAAAGGCAAGTGTTGCAAGAATATAGTGGGAAAATTGAGGCACCTAGGTGGCTCAGTTGGTTAAGCGTCTGACTTCAGCTCAGGTCATGATCTCACAGTTCGTGAGTTCGAGCCCCGTGTCAGGCTCTGTGCTGACAGCTCGTAGCCTGGAGCCTACTTCAGATTCTGTGTCTTCCTCTCTCTCTGCCCCTCCCCCTCTTGTGCTCTCTCTCTCAAAAATAAATAAACATTAAAAAAAAAGACTATAGTGGGCAAAGAATGTGAGTAAACAGTTCGTAAAATAAGAACCTTAACTGGCAAATATATAGTTAAAAAAGTTTCATTCTATGAAGCAAATAATTGCACATTAAAACCATGAAAATATTTTTTTATATCAGAACATATGGGTAATAGTTCTTTTTTTTCTAATATTATAATATCCAGATTGGCAAGGGTGTATTTCCTCCCTTTTATAAACTGCTGCTGAGAGGGTAAATCAAGAAACATTTCTTGGGGGACATTTAGCAATATCTTCAATACTTTGCATATAGTAAATTTATCAAAAGCCTTAAAATGTATTACCTTTGACTTGACAATTCCACCATGAGAAATTTGTCCTAAGGAAAAGATTGAACAAGCAGGCATCTGCACAGAAATGTTGATCACAGGTTTGTTTATACGGATAAAACTATTGGGGAAAATCTAAATATTCAACACTAGGGCACTGGGTAAGTAACCATACATCTGTTTAATGGAAAAGCCATTAAAATGATGTTGAAGGTATTATGGGTTTGTCAACATGCAAAGACATTTCTAATATATTCATAAGTGAACACAACACCTATAAAGTATGTGTGTATGTGTGTGTGTGCACAAATTCTGGAAGAATACACACCAAAAAGTAAACAGTTTAACATGAGTTATCTCTCTGGGCATGAGTTTAGATCATTTAATTTTAATTTTATTTTCTAATTTTCAAACAGTAATCCTCCTTTCTTAGAAAACGGCTACAATAAAGAAGATGGGATGAAAGGTCAGAGGATGTAACTGGAGAAACCGTTTTTGGAAATGGAAACAATGAGAGGTCTTTTACTCTACTGGCTGCTCTTAGTGTTTCATAAAGGGTGGTCTGAGTATCAGAACCACTGGGAGGCCTTGTTAGAATTTCAGATTCCACCACCCTACCTGGACCTTTTAAATCTGAATCTCTGGGACAGGACCCAGGAATCTACCAATGTAATGAACTCCCCAGGTGATTCAGTGTAAGGGTTGAGAACCATGACTGTATAAATCACCTGGATTCTTTAAATCTCAGAGTTACTGAATAATGATCAGTCATATTGACTACATGTCACGTGATAAGTAGCTTCTAGAAGCCTCCTTATCAGTGCAGTTACTGCTGGGTGCTCATGGAGACAGCCGAGGGATGCGGATCAGGGCATCCTGGATGCAAGAGGAAAAGCCCTTGTTCTAGCTCGCCCTCTCCCTTCCTCCCCTCACTGCTTCTCCTTCCATGATTTGTAGGCCGTAGAAATCATCCTGGCCTCTGAGTCTCTTTGCATCTAGTGAAAGTCTCAGGCACTTTCACCCAACAACAAAGTAGACATTATTCTTTGGGAATTAGCTCCAAGAGCTGGATAGAAACAACCCACTTAGGAACCTGCCAAAGAGGCGATGTTGGGAGTAGAGTGAAAAGAGAGGAGTCCAAAGAGCTGAAGCTTTCCCAAGGCTGAGGTATGGCTGGAGTGGATTGAGGGGGAAGAGGAGAAAGAGTTCTTTTTAAAATCGGCCAGTTTTCCAGGGGTGTGAGATGCCAAAACTAAGTTTTCCGTAAGTTTAAGCACAGACGCTGCCTCTGTCAGCTCTCCAGACTCTGATGATAATATGATACCCAAAGAGTGTGGTTGCTCCCAAATGCCACAGTGAGTGTGTCAGTCCACGTCTGGCATTTAATTGCTTTCCTAAATTACCAGCAGGTGGTGCAAGAGTTTCCAAGTTCATGAACTTCCCCTTCACATGGCTTCTGCTCTGGGGAATCTCTGTCAATAGCTTACTCCTCCTTGCTGTGAGTTCCTCTCATAATCCTTACATGGCTCCTCCGGACTCAAATAATCACAAGGGAACAAGAAGCATCTTTAAAACGCATTTTGTACCTTTTAAAATGTGTTAAATATAAATGTAGAATCAAAGAAACATGCATTAATTATAGAACTGTGTTAAGGAAAAGGGGAAAAAAAATCCCATTACTAGCAAACCCAGAAGAAACATAGCTTCCTCCTGTTGGCAAAGAGGAATGGAGAAATTTAGCAGAAACCTTTAGGATTTAATGCCCTTGACCGCCCACTAAGGACACTGTGAATATGGATTTGGGATGGGAGGTTGGTGTGGGGGAGGGTATTAAATTAGTCCAACTCAAAAAATCTAAAAGAATGAAAGGAGATAAACTCGGCACTGTCTGAATTGTATTGTTAGCTTCACGGTTATGTAAAAAGTGAGGAAGAATCTCTGATTGGGATTCCCAGAAGTGCTGTTTTGGGATATTTCAGGCCAAGGAGGAGTCGAGAAAGACTGTTTTAAGAAGACACCAGGCTGTTAGATGCAAGTTCAGCCAGGGTCCTGTTCTAAGGAAGAGCTGGAAGCAAAGGGGACTAGAGCTGGAGTTTGCTCGTGGTGGGGTGGAAAACCACATAACGTAATCGAGGGTGCAACTCTGACAAGGTCTCAAGACATGGGTGCTGTGGGGTTCCTGGGTCTTGGGCAACTGCGGCGGAGGGCAGAGTTAGAGAGCGATAGTGAATTGGGGACTTTGTTCACACATCGCATGCAGGAATTCAGATGTGGAGACAGTGTGCATCATCTCACTATTACAGTTCATGGATTTAAATGACGAAGCAGATAAATATTGGATTAAGGCATTTGTGAGTACTTGCATGTCTCTGATGAAAGCTGGAAAATGACACTACTGTCTTAGACAAACAGAGCTCCAAAGGAAAGCGGCAGAATTTGGCTCATGAGACAGAATGTAGTTTGCATGGAATGAATCTGCTTTTTCTAGAAATCTTCCTCCTTTCAGAGACCCTGAATAGACTCTTTCTAGGGCTGCTTTACTGCTTTTGAAATTGCTAACTACTCTAGAACTAACCCATGAAGATCATGAACAAAACCTCGATATGTTGGGTGACTGTAGCAAGCTATTCAAACTCCATGTGCTATTATGTTTGAGGCCACAAATGTAGAGTTTCTCAGCCATAGTGAAACACTGGATATTATTCCACAAGCAATGGTTATAAGGAATATACCATATACAAATATGGACAGGGGTGTGTGGACAGGAAATCAACTCTATTACACTCAATTACATTTGCTGAAACCATATTATATACATAAACTTGTTCTAAATGCAACTGAAATATGGTTTGCTGCTTGAAATTAGGGCTTGTTGTGACAATTCAGGATATGCTGATTGTCACTAAAAATGACTATGGGCACATAATGAAGGAAAATGCGCTAGTTGATAGGTAGGTGCAGGTGACGTATGACAGCTAATGAGACAATAGAATGTGTAACTGGAAAATGCACTATCTTGGTTACTGTGAATTATATCGCCATTCATATTGAAGGGATCAAGATTATACATCAATAGTTAGACGCTCAGACATGTGTTAATTCCTGCATATGTATAATGAGGGAAGTAGGTGGCCCAGCAAAGTGTTGACAAATATATGCTAAGAGGAGTTTTAAGCAAAAGCAGAGATAAAAGGCCACTTTCCTGTACAAAATGACTCAATTGTCCTAAACCATCTCCTTTTAAGAGTGTCTGTAGATTCATCTGACATCTTTTTTGTCTTGGAGGGAGAGGCATTTCTCTTCCTCAAAAGGCTGAATGTTACTTGAGAATATTTCTCCTTCTCCGCACACATCAGCATCTAAAAATTATATATTTTACTTATTTTATTTCCTGTCTCTTTTCACTAGAATGTAAATCATGAGAGGCAAAGATCTTTGCCTCTTTCTTTCAATGCCATATCTCTAGCACTGAAAACAAGTCAGATGCATAGTAGGTGCTCAATAAATAATTTTTGCATCTCCCCACTACCTCTTTGAATCTTTAGATCTCCCTACTTTCTAATGGTAAGCTTAGGGATTTGTATTATACAAACAAGAATTCACTCTCAAAGTTAATGTTCTAACTCCCTCTTTTTCCCTTTTTTCTGCCAGACACCACAAACAATCTGCTCTTCACCGATCTCCGCATTCTCACCATCTGAAGCTATGTTTTATCCATTTGCACTTTACTCAAAGAGCTTTCTCAAATCTGACTTCCAAGTTCAAGAGGCCTTTTTATGGCCAATACCCTATGCGACCCCTGCCACATGTAGCTGATTGATTACATGCCCCGTTGATTACTGTCTCCCTCTTGAAGTTTCCTTTTTATCTTGTCTTCTATGGCTCTGTATTATCTTGTTTCTTTTCCTATTCCTTCAAAGGATCTGTATCTGTCTCTACTTCCCTCTACCATAAGCCAAAATGTACATGCTTAGTAATGGTTTGTATGCAGGTGTGTGTGTTTTGGGGGTTTGCTCCTTTTTATGTCTCCCATTCTTCCTTCTAAGTTCTGTCTCCTCCAGTATTGGGCACAATAAATAGGAATTAAAAAAAAAAATCTCCACCATTTCTGTTTATTTGGAGGGACATGACTGACAGTTGATTGTTCATATAGGGGCATACTGTTAATTGATTGTAGCCCTTGTAGGATTTGTATTGTTTGATTAAGAGTATGAGGTACTTGATACCTCACTTAATTCATCTCCTTCCAACTCAAAAACAGGAATCCACTCTCTCAACATTGTCAAAATGCCGTACCAACTCTCAGAGCTATTAGTAGAACAAGAAGTTTCCTGAGTGTAGAGTACCATACTGCTATTAAACACTCAAATCAATACACTCTCCTAGTTCTGATATCCAGTTCAACAGCACACCTTCTGATTATGGTGGTTCCTTTCTAGATATGCTTATAAAAAGAAGACGAGTCATTCAAGCCAGAGGAAATATGAGTTTCTGTGAGTGTGTTCGTGTGACAGCTATAGTTCCCATTGAAAACTGATCATTTGGGGTTTTTTTTTTCATCAGATTATGTGAGCTTAGATAATGTAATTCTGTCCCTGAGAGATGGATCCATTATTTAACTGTGATGATATGAAAATTTTAATCCAGAAAGGCTGACCTCAAATTTTAGAACTATGATGACGTCACAGTTCTTCACAGCAAGAACCTGCTGATGCCAATTTACAAAGGAAAGCAAATCAAGCATTGTCGTCTCAAGATTTTCACAACTAAGATCAATAATTGGGTAGATTTAACAGGACATGATTGATAATTGAAGTGAAATGTCCTCTAATTCAAGTAAAATGGATTTTGTATAACATACATGTGTCTGAGAAGATCAACGTCTATTTTATGTTTTTTAGATTAATTTACTGCTTAAAGGAACCTTTGAATGGAATGTTTTCTGTTATACAAAAATTTTTATAACTATATTTATAATTATGTTTTTAAATTATTGATATTTATTTGTAATAAGAAATACATGCATTGAACCCCTGCTAGATGGCAATCATCTCTAAAGCCTTTCATTAAGACAGTTACTGAATTTCAGCACACACAAGTGCCATGCTGGAGAGAGAATTTCTTGATACCTGTTACATACATATTTTCACACAAAGCATGTTACCTAAACATAATCAAGGAGTTCCTTGAGAGGTACCTATATATTATCATAATTTATTAAAACCAGGTTACTACTCCTGGTGCTGGCCAAAATGGAGTAAATCCACTGTACCTATCACTCCCACTGTTTACAACTAAAAAGTGTAGGTATCATTAAAAAAAAAAAAAACTGGGGCGCCTGGGTGGCTCAGTTGGTTAGGCAGGCGTCTGACTTCGGCTCAGGTCAAGACCTCACGGTCTGTGAGTTCAAGCCCTGCATCGGGCTTGGTGCTGACAGCTCAGAGCCTGGAGCCTGTTTCAGATTCTGTGTCTCCCTCTCTCTCTCTGACCCTCCCCCGTTCATGCTCTGTCTCTCTCTGTCTCAAAAATAAATAAGCGTTAAAAAAATAATTAAAAAAAAAAACTATCTGAGGACTCTGAAAAGTTAGCAATAGCAGACAGGGTTAATTTCTAATTTTTTTTTCCAAGTTTGACCCAAGTGTGAGATAGTGAAACTTCTGAGGGGGAAAGGCTCCCTGAATACTAATGTGTATAGGAAACATCTCAGACAGGACAGAGCTGGAGAAGATAGCACCTTCATCTGTATATGAACAGACACAAATCATGGGCTCACCCATAAGCTGTGAATGTGTGTAATAGACATGAACCAGCACAGCAAAGACTTTGAGGACTGAACTACAATATAAACCAACACCAAACCCCAGACTAACGGCTGAGAGGTACATGTGTAGAGCACATCTAAAGCAACATAGCAAAAGCTTTGACATCTTAACTGATGTTGAAACCACCACCCACAGAAGGCAAGAAAGGCTTTACCATCTGAACCTACCAAAAAAAAAAAAAAAAAAAGCAACATTCACCCCAGACTTTAATGACACCCAGAGTCTCAGTCTCATACAAAATGTCCAGGACAAAACCCAAATTACTGAAAAAACAAATAACCAGAAAAATATGATGAATTCATAGAGGGATGGGAGATAATAGGAGTAAGAGAAAGTAAAAGAGTCAAATCCATAATTACAGTTGGAGATTTAAAATTCCTCGTCCAATTATCAATAAAACAAGAAGATAGAAAATTAGCAGGGATATAGAAGACCTAAACAATACCATCAACAATACCATCAAACAATTATCAATAAAACAAGAAGATAGAAAATTAGCAGGGATATAGAAGACCTAAACAACCATCAGATATGATTGATATTTATTGCACATTATACCTAAAAACAGCTGAATACACATACTTGTTAAATGTATGTTTAAAAAAAAACAAAACCCTAGATCAACTGTATTGTGGGCCATATAACAAACCATAACAAACTTAAAAGAAATAAAAACTATGCAAAATATGTTCTTTGATCATAAGGAAATTAAAAAAAAAAAACAACTGAAGGGGTGCCTGAGTGTCTCAGTCCATTGAGCGTCCGACTTCAGCTCAGGTCATGATCTCACGGTTTGTGGGTTTGAGCCCCACGTTGGGCTCTGTGCTGACAGCTCTGAGCCTGGAGCCTGCTTCAGATTCTGTGTCTCCTTTTCTCCCTGCCCATCCCTTGCTCTCATCTGTCTCTCTCTCAAAAATAAATAAACATTAAAAAAAATTTTTTTAATCTGAAAAGTGTCAAAACAAAATGTTTTGTACTCACTGTCAATACGGCGATGAAGCTATTTCTTTTAGAATGAAGCTAAAACAGTGTCTAGAGCACAATTGATAGCATTAAATGCTTATGTTTGAATGAAGAAAGGCCTCAAATCAATGATCTAAGCTTTGCCTGAAGAAGCCAGCAACAAAAGAACAAATTACAGAGCAAACATAAAAGAGGAAATAATAAAAATAAGGACAGAAATCAATAAAATTGAAAACAGAGAAAAACAATAGAG
Source organism: Panthera leo (assembly GCF_018350215.1). Taxonomy (NCBI): domain Eukaryota; kingdom Metazoa; phylum Chordata; class Mammalia; order Carnivora; family Felidae; genus Panthera; species Panthera leo. The sequence goes on from NC_056681.1 coordinate 77,300,275, forward strand.
AGAAACAAATCAATAAAACCCAAAGCTGGTTCACTGAAAAGATAAAATAATTGACAAATCTAAGTCAGACAGATTGAATAATAGAAAAGAGAGAAGTTACCAATTTTCAATATCAGTAATAAAAAGAAATTACTACAGATTATCAGATTATAAGAAAAGAAGGGATTATAAAATAAGAGAATGCTAAAAAAATTCTATGCTTATAAATTTGACAATTTAGATGAAATTGACCAATTACTTGAAAGATGAATACAAAACCTCACCTGAGAAGAATTAGATAGCTTGAATATCCCTATGTCAGTTAAGGAAAATTTTTCATTATTAAGAACTTTCCAGGAAATAATAGTCCAGGACCAAATGGCTCTACTGATAAAATATACCAAATATTTAAGGAAAAAAATCATAAAATTTTCACAATCTTACATAATTTTACACAAAAATGGAAAAGGAGGGAACATTTTCTAATGCATTTTGTGAGGCTGTACCCTCATATGAAAAGCTAGACAAAAGTAATACAAGAAATAAAAAAATGCCAACCAATGCCTGTCACGTACATGACACAGAAGTATTCAACAAAATATTAGCAAAAAAAAAAAATTCCAGCAATATATTAAAGAATGACAATACATCATGATCTTGTGAGGTTTAGTTCTTGAATGCAAGGCTGGTTCAACATTCAAAAGCCGATTAATGTGATTCACTACAACAGACTAAAGAAGAAAAACAATATTCTTTAAATAGATTAAGAAAAATAATTTGGCAAAACTCAGAATCCAATTTCCTGATAACAATGCTATTAAGGATCATTTTATATATTTATTTGCAATTTGTATAATTTCTTTAGTGAGCTGTCTGTTCAGACAGACAGCTGTTGGGTTGTTTTCTTATTGTTGAGTTTTAAGGGTTCTTTGTATATTTTAGATACAACTCCTTTATCAGATATGTGTTTTGCAAATATTTTCTCCAAGTCAATGTTACTTGTCTTTTCATTCTCTTGATGTTGTCTTCAGCAGAGCATACAATTTTTTTTTGATATTTATTTTTGAGAGAGAGACAGAGTGTGAGCAGGCTAGGGGCAGAGGGAGAGGGAGGCACAGAATCTGAAGCAGGCTCCATGCTCTGAGCTGTCAGCACAGAGTTCAACGGAGGCGGGGGGGGGGGGCTTGAACTCACAAATGGTGAGATCATGGCGTGAGCTGAAGTCGGATGCTTAACTGACTGAACCACCCCTGAAGCAGACAATTTTAATTCTAACAAGGCAAAATTTATATGCTTTTAGTGGTGTGTCTAAAAACTGATCACCAAACCTAATGTCACATAAATTGTCTCTAATTTTTTTTCCTTTATAGATTTTACAGTATTGTGTTTTATATTTAGTCCTATGACATATTTTGAGTTAATTTTTGTAAAAGTGTAAGGCCTGTATCTAGATTTATTTGCATGAATTTAGGAAATTCACGAATTCAACTTTTTTGCATATGGACATCAAATTTTAGATTCCACATGTAAGTGAGATCATGCAATGCTTTTATTTTTTTTTTTCTTTCTGTGTCTGGCTTATTTCACTATATCCAGCATAATGTGTTCCAGGTTCATCCATGTTGTTGCAAATGGCATAATCTCCATTTTAGGGATGAATAATAATCCATTGTATGTATGTATGTGTGTATGTATGTATGCATATATATTTATATCTATATATATCTCACATGTTCTTTATTTGTCAACAACAGAGGTTATTTCCTTATCTTTGCTATGGTAAATAATGTTGCAATGAACATAGGAGTGCAGATATCTCTTTGAGATCCTGATTTCAATTCTCTTGGATATATACTCAAAAGTGGAATTGCTGAATCATATGGTCATTACAGTTTTAGTTTTCTGAGGGATTTCCATACTGTTTTCTATAATGGCTATACCAATTTACACACCCACTAACAGTGTCCAAGAGTTCTCTTTTCTCCACCTGTTCACTAACACTTGTTATCTTTTATCTTTTAAATAATAGCCATCCTAGCAGGTATGAAGTGATACCTCATAGCCTAGATTTGCATTTCTCTTATGATTAGTGATGTTGAGCAGCTTTTATATACCTATTGGCCATTTGCATGTCTTCTTTGGACAAATGTCTATTCAGATACTTTGCCCATTTTTAAAAGTGGATTGTTTTTTGGTTTTGTTTATTTGGTTTTGTTTTTTTGCTATTGAGTTGTATGGCTTCCTTATATATTTTGGACATTAATTCCTTATTAGACATATGGTTTGTGAATATTTTCTCCCAATACATAAGTTGCCTTTTTATTTCATTGGTCATTTCTATTGTTGTACAGAAACTTTGTAGTTTGATGTCTTACTTTATTTTTGCTTTTTGTTGTTGTTGCCTGGTATATCTAAGATATCTAAGAAATCATTGCGAGACTAGTGTCGAGGAGCTTTTACCTTATATTTTCTTCTAGGAGTTTTACAGTTTCAGGTCTCATATTTGTTTTTAATCCATTTTGAATTGATTTTTGTGCATGGTTTAAGAGATGGGTCCAATTTCATTCTTCTGTATATGGATTTCCAGTTTTCCCAATTCCATTTACTGAAAAGACTATCCTTTCCCCATTGTGTATTCTTGGTGCTCTTATGGAAAATTAGTTGACTATATACAATTTGGTTTATTTCTGGGCTCTCTATTCTGTTCTATTGGTCTATGTGTCTATGCCAGTACCATATTGTTTTGATTACTATATTTTGTAATATAATCTGAATTCAGGATATGTGATAACTCCAAGTCCATTTTTTCTTTTTTAAGATTGGCTCAGCTATTTGGGCTCTTTTGTGTTTCCATAATACTTTTGGAATGGCTTTTTTTCTACTTCTGTGAAAATGCCCTTAGAATTTTGACAGGGATTGTATTGAATCTGCATATCAGTTTGCTAGTATTTTATTAAGTATTTTTGCATCTTTGTTCATCAGAGATGTTGGCCTGCAGTTTTCTTTTCTGTGGTGTCTTTATTTGGCTTTTGTATCAGAGTGATGCTGTCTTCATAAAATTAGTTTAAAAGTATTCCTTCTATTTCCATTCTTTGGAAGCTTTTAAGAGGATTAGAATCAATTTTTCTTTGAATGTCTGGCGGAATTCATCCATGAAGCCATCTGGTTCTGGACTTTTTCTTTTTGGGGAGGTTTTTCATTGCTTCAAATCTTCTTATTTATAACTGGTCTGTTTAGGGCTTTCTGGTTTTTCTTGATTCAGTTTTGTTAACTTGTAGATTTCTAGAAATTTATCCATTTCTTCTAGGTTACTCAGTTTGTTTGCAAATCATTATTCTCATAGCCTTTTGTAATCTTTTTAGTTTCTGAGACATCTGTTGTAATATCTCCTTTTTCATTTCTGATTTGACATATCTGAGTCTTCTTTTTTCTTAGTCTAACTAAAAGTTTGTTGATTTTATTTTTTTAAAAACTTTTTTTTCTATTCACTGATTTATTTCATCTCTGATATTTATTATTTCCCCCTTTCTGTTGATTCTGGGTTTAGTTTGTTCTTCTTTTCCTAGTTCCTGAGGTATAAACTTAGGTCGAGATCTTTCTTCCTCTTAATATAGGGTTTATTGAAAGCTAGTATATTTTGTATCAGCACGAAAACAAGTTTCTATTGTTTCTTCCTGTTGTAGAGATCATACAGTAAGAAGGAAAGTATGAAACATGATCTGACAATCCTTTGTTTTAGAAGAGTACATTAGTGACTCTAAATATGCAAAACCTAGAAAGAGGGATTTGTGCCTACAAAGTCTAGGAAACCAGACAGTTTATTAGGATAGGTATTCAAAATGGGGGCCAGAGATAAAAAGAACTTTGATGCAAATCCTCAATATCAAAACAGGGGGTACCTGCGGTTGATTATGTAATGGCCATGAATACCTCCAATTCCAATATGTACAACTCTTTACAATGTGGCATTGACATGTCTCCCATTCAGAGGTAGAATATACTTCTCTACCCCTTTGAATCTGAGTTTGCCTTCTGATTTGTTTTGTTCAATAAAATGTGGCAGAAATGCCTTTGTGTAAGTTCTGGAGCTTTGTCCTTAAAAGGCCATATAGCTTCCATGGTCACCTTATTGGAACATTGCTTTAAGACTGCCACAGAAGGAAATCCATCTTGCCTCCTGGAGGGGAAGTGACTACATGGAGAAAAAGCAAGATGATCTAGACAATAGTCAGTTCCAACATGTGAGTGGGTTCTTAAGAATTTTCAACCCAGCCAGCCCGCCAACTAAATGCTATAGCATGAGTAGATCTAAGCTAAACCATCCTGCTAACCCACTGATTGTGAGAAACAATTAACTACTGTTTCCAAATACAGTTTTAAGGTTATTTGTTGTACAGCAAAAGACAACTGATAGAACACAATAAAACAGAAATATTTACGTCTTGAGGTTGAAGAAACAATGCATAAGCCCACTTAATGAGCTCTGAAACCTTGTTTCCTAAGCAGTGAAAGCTTAGAAATTGGATAATTGAATACAATTTGGATAAGGGAACAGAAGAAAGGAAGGCATCCCAGGCAGGTGAAACAGTATGAGCATAGGCAGGAGATGGGACAAGGAAACAAAAAAGCTCCTTCTTTCATGAAGTTTTCTTCTCCAAAGTGGTTCTGTGTTCCTTCCTAAATATTCCGAGATTTTCCTCCACAGGAGATATATTTTAGTGCTTTCATCTCAAAGAGTAGAATTAGATGATACCTTCTTAGGGGCAGACAAATGAAAAGGAATCTCACAGTCAGTGAGTGTTTACTGTGATATCTGATACTGATTAATCTCATTTAATCACCAAAACATACCTGTGCCATAGGTACTTTTTCCTATTTCGCAGCAGAGGAAACTAAAGCTCAGAGTGATTAAGTAACTTACCAAAGTTCACTGCATTAGTAAATGGTATTATTTTGTTTGTTTCTATTCCAAATCCCATGCATTTCCACAACCACTACCTCCAGACTCTATTAGCAATGCTTACTCTATTTCCTAGAACAATCCAGGTACTCAAAAATATCTCTATGATGGAATTTAGAGTACAATCTTACATGACAGGACTTTCATTAATCTTTTACTCTAGTTATATTAACAGATAATTTTTTTATTTCCCTTCCTTTATGTGTCCATTAATTCACTACTCCGCCATTCATTAATTCATTTAACAAATAGGTGTTGGGCACCTCATAAGTACCAGCTTTCTAAGCACTAGGTACACAGTGGTGAGGGGAAATGCACACTCACACTCCCAAAGTCTCTGACTTCTGCATGGTGAAATTTTGGTCATTTCTTTGTCTTCACCAGAGATATCGTGGGTAGGAGTATAAGCCCCTATGTCACTAATTTGGATTCTCACTCATTTGTTTCTAGCCAGGCCTGATAGCTGGACAAAACAATGGGGGTAGTTAATGTATTCAAATCTCTTTGTTTCTCCTCAATGAATAATGGAGTGCCCCTTCCTAGAAGGGGGAGCAGAATTTACCAACAATTCCTTGTTTATTTCTAGGGATTACAACGGTTATAACATATCTCTGCTACCTGTAAAACACTTACATTGAGTCTCGGTGGAATGATTTAAACTGATCTTAAAAATTCAATTATTCTGTAACACATATCAAAGCCTCTGGAACTTTACTTAACTGAAATGTGCATCTAAGTCAGACTACAGTCTCCTCAAGTTTCTATGGCAAGTTTGTCAAAAGTTGGAGAGTGTCATTTATTCCCAGCTGTTTCTAAGGTTCCCAACTTCCACCCCCCCATACGTCGTCGTCTGAGATTCTTGGCTGAGAGAGCTGTTTGTTTCCTTATTTAGCAAAAACTAGCACAGCCCTGCTTAGCAGAGGGACAAGCTGGAATCTGCAAGTCTCCGCGATATCACCCGGGCAATTGCCAAGTTGTCACAGGTGTACACGACAAGAGCAGTGGGAAGAGAGAACCGGGGACCAGTGTGGACCTGGATGCTGGGGCCCCATCCAAAATGTTCCACACTTGTTCCCGCATCTGTTAGAGAAAATCTGCTTTTCGTGATGGGCAGAGGTGGGGGGCACGGGTCCTACTTGCCCTTTACAAGACGTTGTGAGTCAGCAATTATAAGCAGCACTGTTGACAGAGAGTTCCTTGATAATCAAGCCACAAAGAAAAGAATGGCAAGAGTAACTGGAAAGAGAGAGAAATCAGAAACAGTGAGTTTTCTGAAGAGCAGAGAATAAAACTGAGAGATTAGTCTTATTTTTAAAAGCTGCTGACTTGGTCTCACTTCTTTGCTAACTGAGTCTCTCGATGTTCCCCCTCAAGACTTGAATACCTGACCTGAACTGAAGGGGAAATGCAGAGGCTCAGCTTACCGACAGGTGGACAGGTGGCTAGGTGGCTAAACAGGTACGCATTTCTGTTTCAGGTCAGCTTTATATGGGACTTAATTGAATAATATCACCTCTCACTTTTTTCTCTTCCCCCTCATTGATCAAGCTGCTTTTGAGAAAAGTGATACTTTGCATATCTGGCTAAGTGCTGTTAACAGCCTCTGCCTGCGGTTTGTTAAAATTAAAAAAAAAAAAAAAGTGTGATCTTGCCGGAGAAGTAATTTGCTTCTCTCCAACCAATGATGGCTTGTACTTTATGCAAATTGGTATCTAGGGACAACAAATCCCATTTAATACATATGCATAGTTCATAAAAAAAACGACGTGAGAGAAAGAGGAAAAAAAGATAAAGCAACGAGTCAGCAAAAGAACAGGTTCCGAGGAAATTTATTGTCCCAAATTGGACATTTGTAACAGATGATGTGAACAAGTGTTAACTTTGTTTTCAGCAGCTCTTCACGTACATTCACTAGACATCACACAGATTATGTTTTAAGGATCTGAACTGTAATAAAAAAAAGTGTCTATGGGCTTTAGAGTGTTGTGTTCCATATGGTTAGGGAAGTACGGAGTTATTGCGACAAGCATCTTGTGAAGCTCATTACGCGTGGTGGTGTTAGATGCGAATTGCCGCGCATAGCTATAGGGTACGTACATGACATCCCACAGTCAGCAGATAGCAACTGGAAATGAAAGATATGAAGGCACAGAGTACAGCTTCAGGGAACATGTTAGACAAAACATCTGCTGGTATCAGAACACTGCATTATCAGATCATTGTGGCCATGAATTTTTTATAAAGACACTTTTTTTCCAAACCACAACTTTGAAAGTGACATTTTGTGCAAAAAGTTTTTGATTGAAGTGTGATGTCAGGAGGAAGTCCAGTGCTGTGATTCATCGTGGGGAGAGCCCACACTGATGGCCCAAGAGAACTCCTTTTTGCAAAACGGGGTAATATCTGCTAGCAAAATCCATGCTACAGTACATGTACGGGGGGGGTGCCTGTGCAAGAAAGTTTTCTAAGCACAAACATGACGGAGGTGCACTACTCTTTCATACCGCTCACTCTGTGGGGTGGTCCATGACCTAGACATCCACTTAATCCTCTTTTCTCCTGTGGACTGTGTCGGTCACTAGCTCCCATTCAG